>NW_025534523.1:0-187292 GCF_020615455.1 Coregonus clupeaformis | reverse complement strand
TTTCCATGAATATTGTCTAAAATCATGTTTTAGGCAAAATCCACATTATAACTAGTTCGGCATATGAAGGGATACACCTTTTTTTATAACAAACGAGAGAAAAATATTTTTTATACATTTTGCATGAAAAGGGTCTAAAATATTTTTTTTAACATTCTGCACTAGAAGGATATATGTAGAGTACAACATACAAGGGTTTTCAAATGTGATTTTTTAAAAAGCTTTTTTCAATGAATATTGTCTAAAATCATGTTTTAGGCAAAATCAACAATATAACTAGTTCGGCATATGAAGGGATACAAAGTTTTTTTATAACAAACGTGAAAAATATTTTTTATACATTTTGCATGAAAAGGGTCAAAAAATTTTTTTTAACGTTCAGCACTAGAAGGACATATATAGAATACAACACACAAGGGTTTTCAAATGTGATTTAAAAAAAAGCTGTTTACCATGAATATTGTCTAAAATCATGTTTTAGGCAAAATCCACAATGCAACTAGTTCGGCATATGAAGGGATACACAGTTTTTTTTTAACAAACGTGAAACATATTTTTTATACATTTTGCATGAAAAGGGTCTAAAATATTTTTTTTACGTTCAGCACTAGAAGGACATATGTAGAATAAAACATACAAGGGTTTTCAAATGTGATTTCATAAAAAGCTTTTTTCAGTGAATATTTTCTAAAATCATGTTTTAGGCAAAATCCACATTATAACTAGTTCGGCATATGAAGGGATACACCTTTTTTTATAACAAACGAGAGAAAAATATTTTTTTACATTTTGCATGAAAAGGGTCTAAAATATTTTTTTTTACATTCTGCACAAGAAGGATATATGTAGATTACAACATACAAGGGTTTTCAAATGTGATTTTTTAAAAAGCTTTTTTCAATGAATATTGTCTAAAATCATGTTTTAGGCAAAATCCACAATATAACTAGTTCGGCATATGAAGGGATACAAAGTTTTTTTATAACAAACGTGAAAAATATTTTTTATACATTTTGCATGAAAAGGGTCTAAAATATTTTTTTCACGTTCAGCACTAGAAGGACATATATAGAATACAACACACAAGGGTTTTCAAATGTGATTTAAAAAAAAGCTGTTTACCATGAATATTGTCTAAAATCATGTTTTAGGCAAAATCCACAATGCAAGTAGTTCGGCATATGAAGGGATACACAGTTTTTTTTAGAACAAACAAGAAAAATATTTTTTATACATTTTGCATGAAAAGGGTCTAAAATATTTTTTTACGTTCAGCAATAAAAGGATATATGTAGAATAAAACATACAAGGGTTTTCAAATGTGATTTTTTAAAAGCTTTTTTCAATGAATATTGTCTAAAATCATGTTTTAGGCAAAATCCACAATGCAACTAGTTCGGCATATGAAGGGATACACAGTTTTTTATAACAAACGTGAAACATATTTTTTATACATTTTGCATGAAAAGGGTCTAAAATATTTTTTTTACGTTCAGCACTAGAAGGACATATGTAGAATACAACATACAAGGGTTTTCAAATGTGATTTCTTAAAAAGCTTTTTTCAATGAATATTTTCTAAAATCATGTTTTAGGCAAAATCCACATTATAACTAGTTCGGCATATGAAGGGATACACCTTTTTTTATAACAAACGAGAGAAAAATATTTTTTATACATTTTGCATGAAAAGGGTCTAAAATATTTTTTTTAACATTCTGCACTAGAAGGATATATGTAGAGTACAACAACAAGGGTTTTCAAATGTGATTTTTTTAAAAGCTTTTTTCAATGAATATTGTCTAAAATCATGTTTTAGGCAAAATCAACAATATAACTAGTTCAGCATATGAAGGGATACAAAGTTTTTTTTATAACAAACGTGAAAAATATTTTTTATACATTTTGCATGAAAAGGGTCTAAAACATTTTTTTTTACGTTCAGCACTAGAAGGACATATATAGAATACAACACACAAGGGTTTTCAAATGTGATTTAAAAAAAAGCTGTTTACCATGAATATTGTCTAAAATCATGTTTTAGGCAAAATCCACAATGCAACTAGTTCGGCATATGAAGGGATACACAGTTTTTTTTTAACAAACGTGAAACACATTTTTTATATATTTTGCATGAAAATGGTCTAAAATATTTTTTTTACGTTCAGCACTAGAAGGATGTATGTAGAATAAAAGATACAAGGGTTTTCAAATGTGATTTTTTTAAAAGCTTTTTTCAATGAATATTGTCTAAAATCATGTTTTAGGCAAAATCCACAATGCAACTAGTTCGGCATATGAAGGGATACACAGTTTTTTATAACAAACGTGAAACAAATTTTTTATACATTTTGCATGAAAAGGGTCTAAAATATTTTTTTTACGTTCAGCACTAGAAGGACATATGTAGAATAAAACATACAAGGGTTTTCAAATGTGATTTCATAAAAAGCTTTTTTCAGTGAATATTTTCTAAAATCATGTTTTAGGCAAAATCCACATTATAACTAGTTCGGCATATGAAGGGATACACCTTTTTTTATAACAAACGAGAGAAAAATATTTTTTTACATTTTGCATGAAAAGGGTCTAAAATATTTTTTTTTACATTCTGCACAAGAAGGATATATGTAGATTACAACATACAAGGGTTTTCAAATGTGATTTTTTAAAAAACTTTTTTCAATGAATATTGTCTAAAATCATGTTTTAGGCAAAATCCACAATATAACTAGTTCGGCATATGAAGGGATACAAAGTTTTTTTATAACAAACGTGAAAAATATTTTTTATACATTTTGCATGAAAAGGGTCTAAAATATTTTTTTCACGTTCAGCACTAGAAGGACATATGTAGAATACAACATACAAGGGTTTTCAAATGTGATTTTTAAAAAGCTGTTTACCATGAATATTGTCTAAAATCATGTTTTAGGAAAAAATCCACAATGCAACTAGTTCGGCATATGAAGGGATGCACAGTTTTTTTTTAACAAACGTGAAACATATTTTTTATACATTTTGCATGAAAAGGGTCTAAAATATTTTTTTTACGTTCAGCAATAAAAGGATATATGTAGAATAAAACATACAAGGGTTTTCAAATGTGATTTTTTAAAAAGCTTTTTTCAATGAATATTGTCTAAAATCATGTTTTAGGCAAAATCCACAATGCAACTAGTTCGGCATATGAAGGGATACACAGTTTTTTATAACAAACGTGAAACATATTTTTTATACATTTTGCATGAAAAGGGTCTAACATATTTTTTTAACGTTCAGCACTAGAAGGACATATGTAGAATACAACATACAAGGGTTTTCAAAAGTGATTTCTTAAAAAGCTTTTTTCAATGAATATTTTCTAAAATCATGTTTTAGGCAAAATCCACAATATAACTAGTTCGGCATATGAAGGGATACAAAGTTTTTATAACTAACGAGAAACATATTTTTTATACATTTTGCATGAAAGGGTCTAAAATATTTTTTTAAACATTCAGCAGTAGAAGGACATATGTAGAATACAACATAAAAGGGTTTTCAAATGTGATTTTTTTAAAAGCTTTTTTCAATGAATATTGTCTAAAATCATGTTTTAGGCAAAATCCACAATTCAACTAGTTCGGCATATGAAGGGATACACAGTTTTTTATAACAAACGTGAAACACATTTTTATACATTTTGCATGAAAAGGGTCTAAAATATTTTTTTTACGTTCAGCACTAGAAGGACATATGTAGAATACAACATACAAGGGTTTTCAAAAGTGATTTCTTAAAAAGCTTTTTTCAATGAATATTTTCTAAAATCATGTTTTAGGCAAAATCCACAATATAACTAGTTCGGCATATGAAGGGATACAAAGTTTTTTATAACTAACGAGAAACATATTTTTTATACATTTTGCATGAAAGGGTCTAAAATATTTTTTTAAACATTCAGCAGTAGAAGGACATATGTAGAATACAACATAAAAGGGTTTTCAAATGTGATTTTTTTAAAAGCTTTTTTCAATGAATATTGTCTAAAATCATGTTTTAGGCAAAATCCACAATTCAACTAGTTCGGCATAGGAAGGGATACACAGTTTTTTATAACAAACGTGAAACACATTTTTATACATTTTGCATGAAAAGGGTCTAAAATATTTTTTTTACGTTCAGAACTAGAAGGACATATGTAGAATACAACATACAAGGGTTTTCAAATGTGATTTAAAAAAGAAGCAGTTTACCATGAATATTGTCTAAAATCATGTTTTAGGCAAAATCCACAATGCAACTAGTTCGGCATATGAAGGGATACACAGTTTTTTTATAACAAACGAGAAAAATATTTTTTACACATTTTGCATGAAAAGGGTCTAAAACATTTTTTTACGTTCAGCAATAAAAGGATATATGTAGAATAAAACATACAAGGGTTTCCAAATGTGATTTTTTAAAAAGCTTTTTTCAATGAATATTGTCTAA
Organism: Coregonus clupeaformis; assembly: GCF_020615455.1. NCBI lineage: Eukaryota > Metazoa > Chordata > Actinopteri > Salmoniformes > Salmonidae > Coregonus > Coregonus clupeaformis. Next base: position 182,816 of record NW_025534523.1, on the reverse strand, counting down.
AATCATGTTTTAGGCAAAATCCACAATCTAACTAGTTCTGCATATGAAGGGATACAAAGTTTTTATAACTAACGAGAAACATATTTTTTATACATTTTGCATGAAAGGGTCTAAAATATTTTTTTTAACATTCAGCAGTAGAAGGACATATTTAGAATACAACATAAAAGGGTTTTCAAATGTGATTTTTTTTAAAGCTTTTTTCAATGAATATTGTCTAAAATCATGTTTTAGGAAAAAATCCACAATGCAACTAGTTCGGCATATGAAGGGATACACAGTTTTTTTTTAACAAACGTGAAACACATTCTTAATATATTTTGCATGAAAATGGTCTAAAATATTTTTTTTACGTTCAGCACTAGAAGGATGTATGTAGAATAAAAGATACAAGGGTTTTCAAATGTGATTTTTTCAAAAGCTTTTTTCAATGAATATTGTCTAAAATCATGTTTTAGGCAAAATCCACAATGCAACTAGTTCGGCATATGAAGGGATACACAGTTTTTTATAACAAACGTGAAACAAATTTTTTATTCATTTTGCATGAAAAGGGTCTAAAATATTTTTTTAACGTTCAGCACTAGAAGGACATATGTAGAATACAACATACAAGGGTTTTCAAATGTGATTTCTTAAAAGCTTTTTTCAATGAATATTTTCTAAAATCATGTTTTAGGCAAAATCCACAATATAACTAGTTCGGCATATGAAGGGATACAAAGTTTTTCATAACGAACGAGAAACATATTTTTTATACATTTTGTATGAAAAGGGTCTAAAATATTATTTTTTTATGTTCAGCACTAGACGGACAGATGTAGAATACAATATACAAGGGTGTTCAAATGTGATTTCTTAAAAGCTATTTTCAATGAATATTTTCTAAAATCATGTTTTAGGCAAAATCCACAATATAACTAGTTCTGCATATGAAGGGATACAAAGTTTTTATAACTAACGAGAAACATATTTTTTATACATTTTGCATGAAAAGGGTCTAAAATATTTTTTTAAACATTCAGCAGTAGAAGGACATATGTAGAATACAACATAAAAGGGTTTTCAAATGTGATTTTTTCAAAAGCTTTTTTCAATGAATATTGTCTAAAATCATGTTTTAGGCAAAATCCACAATATAACTAGTTCGGCATATGAAGGGATACAAAGTCTTTTTTATAACAAACGTGAAAAATATTTTTTATACATTTTGCATGAAAAGGGTCTAAAATATTTTTTTCACGTTCAGCACTAGAAGGACATATATAGAATACAACACACAAGGGTTTTCAAATGTGATTTAAAAAAAAGCTGTTTACCATGAATATTGTCTAAAATCATGTTTTGGGCAAAATCCACAATGCAACTAGTTCGGCATATGAAGGGATACACAGTTTTTTTAGAACAAAAGAGAAAAATATTTTTTATACATTTTGCATGAAAAGGGTCTAAAATATTTTTTTAACGTTCAGCACTAGAAGGACATATGTAGAATACAACATACAAGGGTTTTCAAATGTGATTTTTTAAAAAGCTGTTTACCATGAATTTTGTCTAAAATCATGTTTTAGGAAAAAATCCACAATGCAACTAGTTCGGCATATGAAGGGATGCACAGTTTTTTTTTAACAAACGTGAAACATATTTTTTATACATTTTGCATGAAAAGGGTCTAAAATATTTTTTTTACGTTCAGCAATAAAAGGATATATGTAGAAGAAAACATACAAGGGTTTTCAAATGTGATTTTTGAAAAAGCTTTTTTCATTGAATATTTTCTAAAATCATGTTTTAGGCAAAATCAACATTATAACTAGTTTGGCATATGAAGGGATACACCTTTTTTTATAACAAACGAGAGAAAAATATGTTTTATACATTTTGCATGAAAAGGGTCTAAAATATTTTTTTTACGTTCAGCAATAAAAGGATATATGTAGAAGAAAACATACAAGGGTTTTCAAATGTGATTTTTGAAAAAGCTTTTTTCAATGAATATTGTCTAAAATCATGTTTTAGGCAAAATCCACAATGCAACTAGTTCGGCATATGAAGGGATACACAGTTTTTTATAACAAACGTGAACATATTTTTTATACATTTTGCATGAAAAGGGTCTAACATATTTTTTTTAACGTTCAGCACTAGAAGGACATATGTAGAATACAACATACAAGGGTTTTCAAAAGTGATTTCTTAAAAGCTTTTTTCAATGAATATTTTCTAAAATCATGTTTTAGGCAAAATCCACAATATAACTAGTTCGGCATATGAAGGGATACAAAGTTTTTATAACTAACGAGAAACATATTTTTTATACATTTTGCATGAAAGGGTCTAAAATATTTTTTTAAACATTCAGCAGTAGAAGGACATATGTAGAATACAACATAAAAGGGTTTTCAAATGTGATTTTTTAAAAAGCTTTTTTCAATGAATATTGTCTAAAATCATGTTTTAGGCAAAATCCACAATGCAACTAGTTCGGCATAGGAAGGGATACACAGTTTTTTATAACAAACGTGAAACACATTTTTATACATTTTGCATGAAAAGGGTCTAAAATATTTTTTTTACGTTCAGAACTAGATGGACATATGTAGAATACAACATACAAGGGTTTTCAAATGTGATTTAAAAAAGAAGCAGTTTACCATGAATATTGTCTAAAATCATGTTTTAGGCAAAATCCACAATGCAACTAGTTCGGCATATGAAGGGATACACAGTTTTTTTTATAACAAACGAGAAAAATATTTTTTACACATTTTGCATGAAAAGGGTCTAAAACATTTTTTTTACGTTCAGCAATAGAAGGATATATGTAGAATAAAACATACAAGGGTTTTCAAATGTGATTTTTTTAAAAGCTTTTTTCAATGAATATTGTCTAAAATCATGTTTTAGGCAAAATCCACAATCTAACTAGTTCTGCATATGAAGGGATACAAAGTTTTTATAACTAACGAGAAACATATTTTTTATACATTTTGCATGAAAGGGTCTAAAATATTTTTTTTAACATTCAGCAGTAGAAGGACATATGTAGAATACAACATAATAGGGTTTTCAAATGTGATTTTTTTAAAAGCATTTTTCAATGAATATTGTCTAAAATCATGTTTTAGGAAAAAATCCACAATGCAACTAGTTCGGCATATGAAGGGATACATAGTTTTTTTTTTACAAACGTGAAACACATTTTTTATATATTTTGCATGAAAATGGTCTAAAATATTTTTTTTACGTTCAGCACTAGAAGGATGTATGTAGAATAAAAGATTCATGGGTTTTCAAATGTGATTTTTTAAAAAGCTTTTTTCAATGAATATTGTCTAAAATCATGTTTTAGGCAAAATCCACAATGCAACTAGTTCGGCATATGAAGGGATACACAGTTTTTTTATAACAAACGTGAAACAAATTTTTTTATACATTTTGCATGAAAAGGGTCTAAAATATTTGTTTAACGTTCAGCACTAGAAGGACATATGTAGAATACAACATACAAGGGTTTTCAAATGTGATTTCTTAAAAAGCTTTTTTCAATGAATATTTTCTAAAATCATGTTTTAGGCAAAATCCACATTATAACTAGTTCGGCATATGAAGGGATACACCTTTTTTTTTATAACAAACGAGAGAAAAATATTTTTTATACATTTTGCATGAAAAGGGTCTAAAATATTTTTTTTAACGTTCAGCACTAGAAGGACATATAGAATACAACATAAAAGGGTTTTCAAATGTGATTTTTTAAAAAGCTTTTTTCAATGAATATTGTCTAAAATCATGTTTTAGGCAAAATCCACAATGCAACTAGTTCGGCATAGGAAGGGATACACAGTTTTTTATAAAAAACGTGAAATACATTTTTATAAATTTTGCATGAAAAGGGTCTAAAATATTTTTTTTACGTTCAGAACTAGATGGACATATGTAGAATACAACATAAAAGGGTTTTCAAATGTGATTTTTTAAAAAGCTTTTTTCAATGAATATTGTCTAAAATCATGTTTTAGGCAAAATCCACAATATAACTAGTTCGGCATATGAAGGGATACACAGTTTTTTTTTAACAAACGTGAAACACATTCTTAATATATTTTGCATGAAAATGGTCTAAAATATTTTTTTTACGTTCAGCACTAGAAGGATGTATGTAGAATAAAAGATACAAGGGTTTTCAAATGTGATTTTTTCAAAAGCTTTTTTCAATGAATATTGTCTAAAATCATGTTTTAGGCAAAATCCACAATGCAACTAGTTCGGCATATGAAGGGATACACAGTTTTTTATAACAAACGTGAAACAAATTTTTTATTCATTTTGCATGAAAAGGGTCTAAAATATTTTTTTAACGTTCAGCACTAGAAGGACATATGTAGAATACAACATACAAGGGTTTTCAAATGTGATTTCTTAAAAAGCTTTTTTCATTGAATATTTTCTAAAATCATGTTTTAGGCAAAATCCACAATATAACTAGTTCGGCATATGAAGGGATACAAAGTTTTTCATAACGAAAGAGAAACATATTTTTATACATTTTGTATGAAAAGGGTCTAAAATATTATTTTTTTATGTTCAGCACTAGACGGACAGATGTAGAATACAATATACAAGGGTGTTCAAATGTGATTTCTTAAAAAGCTATTTTCAATGAATATTTTCTAAAATCATGTTTTAGGCAAAATCCACAATATAACTAGTTCTGCATATGAAGGGATACAAAGTTTTTATAACTAACGAGAAACATATTTTTTATACATTTTGCATGAAAGGGTCTAAAATATTTTTTTAAACATTCAGCAGTAGAAGGACATATGTAGAATACAACATAAAAGGGTTTTCAAATGTGATTTTTTCAAAAGCTTTTTTCAATGAATATTGTCTAAAATCATGTTTTAGGCAAAATCCACAATATAACTAGTTCGGCATATGAAGGGATACAAAGTCTTTTTATAACAAACGTGAAAAATATTTTTTATACATTTTGCATGAAAAGGGTCTAAAATATTTTTTCACGTTCAGCACTAGAAGGACATATATAGAATACAACACACAAGGGTTTTCAAATGTGATTTAAAAAAAAGCTGTTTACCATGAATATTGTCTAAAATCATGTTTTGGGCAAAATCCACAATGCAACTAGTTCGGCATATGAAGGGATACACAGTTTTTTTAGAACAAAAGAGAAAAATATTTTTTATACATTTTGCATGAAAAGGGTCTAAAATATTTTTTTTAACGTTCAGCACTAGAAGGACATATGTAGAATACAACATACAAGGGTTTTCAAATGTGATTTTTTAAAAAGCTGTTTACCATGAATTTTGTCTAAAATCATGTTTTAGGAAAAAATCCACAATGCAACTAGTTCGGCATATGAAGGGATGCACAGTTTTTTTTTAACAAACGTGAAACATATTTTTTATACATTTTGCATGAAAAGGGTCTAAAATATTTTTTTTACGTTCAGCAATAAAAGGATATATGTAGAAGAAAACATACAAGGGTTTTCAAATGTGATTTTTGAAAAAGCTTTTTCATTGAATATTTTCTAAAATCATGTTTTAGGCAAAATCAACATTATAACTAGTTTGGCATATGAAGGGATACACCTTTTTTTATAACAAACGAGAGAAAAATATGTTTTATACATTTTGCATGAAAAGGGTCTAAAATATTTTTTTTTACGTTCAGCAATAAAAGGATATATGTAGAAGAAAACATACAAGGGTTTTCAAATGTGATTTTTGAAAAAGCTTTTTTCAATGAATATTGTCTAAAATCATGTTTTAGGCAAAATCCACAATGCAACTAGTTCGGCATATGAAGGGATACACAGTTTTTTATAACAAACGTGAACATATTTTTTATACATTTTGCATGAAAAGGGTCTAACATATTTTTTTAACGTTCAGCACTAGAAGGACATATGTAGAATACAACATACAAGGGTTTTCAAAAGTGATTTCTTAAAAAGCTTTTTTCAATGAATATTTTCTAAAATCATGTTTTAGGCAAAATCCACAATATAACTAGTTCGGCATATGAAGGGATACAAAGTTTTTATAACTAACGAGAAACATATTTTTTATACATTTTGCATGAAAGGGTCTAAAATATTTTTTTAAACATTCAGCAGTAGAAGGACATATGTAGAATACAACATAAAAGGGTTTTCAAATGTGATTTTTTAAAAAGCTTTTTTCAATGAATATTGTCTAAAATCATGTTTTAGGCAAAATCCACAATGCAACTAGTTCGGCATAGGAAGGGATACACAGTTTTTTATAACAAACGTGAAACACATTTTTATACATTTTGCATGAAAAGGGTCTAAAATATTTTTTTTACGTTCAGAACTAGATGGACATATGTAGAATACAACATACAAGGGTTTTCAAATGTGATTTAAAAAAGAAGCAGTTTACCATGAATATTGTCTAAAATCATGTTTTAGGCAAAATCCACAATGCAACTAGTTCGGCATATGAAGGGATACACAGTTTTTTTTATAACAAACGAGAAAAATATTTTTTACACATTTTGCATGAAAAGGGTCTAAAACATTTTTTTTACGTTCAGCAATAAAAGGATATATGTAGAATAAAACATACAAGGGTTTCCAAATGTGATTTTTTAAAAGCTTTTTTCAATGAATATTGTCTAAAATCATGTTTTAGGCAAAATCCACAATCTAACTAGTTCGGCATATGAAGGGATACAAAGTTTTTATAACTAACGAGAAACATATTTTTTTATACATTTTGCATGAAAGGGTCTAAAATATTTTTTTTAACATTCAGCACTAGAAGGACATATGTAATATACAACATAATAGGGTTTTCAAATGTGATTTTTTTAAAAGCATTTTTCAATGAATATTGTCTAAAATCATGTTTTAGGAAAAAATCCACAATGCAACTAGTTCGGCATATGAAGGGATACACAGTTTTTTTTTACAAACGTGAAACACATTTTTTATATATTTTGCATGAAAATGGTCTAAAATATTTTTTTTACGTTCAGCACTAGAAGGATGTATGTAGAATAAAAGATTCATGGGTTTTCAAATGTGATTTTTTAAAAAGCTTTTTTCAATGAATATTGTCTAAAATCATGTTTTAGGCAAAATCCACAATGCAACTAGTTCGGCATATGAAGGGATACACAGTTTTTTATAACAAACGTGAAACAAATTTTTTATAGATTTTGCATGAAAAGGGTCTAAAATATTTGTTTAACGTTCAGCACTAGAAGGACATATGTAGAATACAACATACAAGGGTTTTCAAATGTGATTTCTTAAAAAGCTTTTTTCATTGAATATTTTCTAAAATCATGTTTTAGGCAAAATCAACATTATAACTAGTTTGGCATATGAAGGGATACACTTTTTTTTATAACAAACGAGAGAAAAATATTTTTTATACATTTTGCATGAAAAGGGTCTAAAATATTTGTTTAACGTTCAGCACTAGAAGGACATATGTAGAATACAACATAAAAGGGTTTTCAAATGTGATTTTTTAAAAAGCTTTTTTCAATGAATATTGTCTAAAATCATGTTTTAGGCAAAATCCACAATGCAACTAGTTCGGCATAGGAAGGGATACACAGTTTTTTATAAAAAACGTGAAATACATTTTTATAAATTTTGCATGAAAAGGGTCTAAAATATTTTTTTTACGTTCAGAACTAGATGGACATATGTAGAATACAACATAAAAGGGTTTTCAAATGTGATTTTTTAAAAAGCTTTTTTCAATGAATATTGTCTAAAATCATGTTTTAGGCAAAATCAACAATGCAACTAGTTCGGCATATGAAGGGATACAAAGTTTTTCATAACGAAAGAGAAACATATTTTTATACATTTTGTATGAAAAGGGTCTAAAATATTTTTTTTTATGTTCAGCACTAGATGGACAGATGTAGAATACAACATACAAGGGTTTTCAAATGTGATTTCTTAAAAAGCTTTTTTCAATGAATATTTTCTAAAATCATGTTTTAGGCAAAATCCACAATATAACTAGTTCGGCATATGAAGGGATACAAAGTTTTTATAACTAACGAGAAACATATTTTTTATACATTTTGCATGAAAGGGTCTAAAATATTTTTTTAAACATTCAGCAGTAGAAGGACATATGTAGAATACAACATAAAAGGGTTTTCAAATGTGATTTTTTTAAAAGCTTTTTTCAATGAATATTGTCTAAAATCATGTTTTAGGCAAAATCCACAATGCAACTAGTTCGGCATATGAAGGGATACACAGTTTTTTATAACAAACAAGAAACACATTTTTATACATTTTGCATGAAAAGGGTCTAAAATATTTTTTTTACGTTCAGAACTAGATGGACATATGTAGAATACAACATACAAGGGTTTTCAAATGTGATTTAAAAAAGAAGCTGTTTACCATGAATATTGTCTAAAATCATGTTTTAGGCAAAATCCACAATGCAACTAGTTCGGCATATGAAGGGATACACAGTTTTTTTATAACAAACGAGAAAAATATTTTTTACACATTTTGCATGAAAAGGGTCTAAAATATTTTTTTTACGTTCAGCAATAAAAGGATATATGTAGAATAAAACATACAAGGGTTTTCAAATGTGATTTTTTAAAAAGCTTTTTTCAATGAATATTGTCTAAAATCATGTTTTAGGCAAAATCCACAATGCAACTAGTTCGGCATATGAAGGGATACACAGTTTTTTTATAACAAACGTGAACAAATTTTTTATACATTTTGCATGAAAAGGGTCTAATATATTTTTTTAACGTTCAGCACTAGAAGGACATATGTAGAATACAACATACAAGGGTTTTCAAAAGTGATTTCTTAAAAAGCTTTTTTCAATGAATATTTTCTAAAATCATGTTTTAGGCAAAATCCACAATATAACTAGTTCGGCATATGAAGGGATACAACATTTTTTATAACTAACGAGAAACATATTTTTTATACATTTTGCATGAAAGGGTCTAAAATATTTTTTTAAACATTCAGCAGAAGAAGGACATATGTAGAATACAACATAAAAGGGTTTTCAAATGTGATTTTTTTAAAAGCTTTTTTCAATGAATATTGTCTAAAATCATGTTTTAGGAAAAATCCACAATGCAACTAGTTCGGCATATGAAGGGATACACAGTTTTTTTTATAACAAACGAGAAAAATATTTTTTACACATTTTGCATGAAAAGGGTCTAAAATATTTTTTTACGTTCAGCAATAAAAGGATATATGTAGAATACAACATACAAGGGTTTTCAATTGTGATTTTTAAAAAGCTGTTTACCATGAATATTGTCTAAAATCATGTTTTAGGAAAAAAATCCACAATTTAGCTAGTTCGGCATATGAAGGGATACAAAGTTTTTTTTTAACAAACGTGAAACAAATTTTTTATATATTTTGCATGAAAATGGTCTAAAATATTTTTTTTACGTTCAGCACTAGAAGGATGTATGTAGAATAAAAGATACAAGGGTTTTCAAATGTGATTTTTTAAAAAGCTTTTTTCAATGAATATTGTCTAAAATCATGTTTTAGGAAAATTCCACAATGCAACTAGTTCGGCATATGAAGGGATACACAGTTTTTTATATCAAACGTGAAACAAATTTTTTATACATTTTGCATGAAAAGGGTCTAAAATATTTGTTTAACGTTCAGCACTAGAAGGACATATGTAGAATACAACATACAAGGGTTTTCAAATGTGATTTCTTAAAAAGCTTTTTTCATTGAATATTTTCTAAAATCATGTTTTAGGCAAAATCAACATTATAACTAGTTTGGCATATGAAGGGATACACCTTTTTTTATAACAAACGAGAGAAAAATATTTTTTATACATTTTGCATGAAAAGGGTCTAAAATATTTTTTTTACGTTCAGCAATAAAAGGATATATGTAGAAGAAAACATACAAGGGTTTTCAAATGTGATTTTTGAAAAAGCTTTTTTCAATGAATATTGTCTAAAATCATGTTTTAGGCAAAATCCACAATGCAACTAGTTCGGCATATGAAGGGATACACAGTTTTTTATAACAAACGTGAACATATTTTTATACATTTTGCATGAAAAGGGTCTAACATATTTTTTTAACGTTCAGCACTAGAAGGACATATGTAGAATACAACATACAAGGGTTTTCAAAAGTGATTTCTTAAAAAGCTTTTTTCAATGAATATTTTCTAAAATCATGTTTTAGGCAAAATCCACAATATAACTAGTTCGGCATATGAAGGGATACAAAGTTTTTATAACTAACGAGAAACATATTTTTTATACATTTTGCATGAAAGGGTCTAAAATATTTTTTTTACATTCAGCAGTAGAAGGACATATGTAGAATACAACATGAAAAGGTTTTCAAATGTGATTTTTTAAAAAGCTTTTTTCAATGAATATTGTCTAAAATCATGTTTTAGGCAAAATCCACAATGCAACTAGTTCGGCATAGGAAGGGATTCACAGTTTTTTTATAACAAACAAGAAACACATTTTTATACATTTTGCATGAAAAGGGTCTAAAATATTTTTTTTATGTTCAGAACTAGATGGACATATGTAGAATACAACATACAAGGGTTTTCAAATGTGATTTAAAAAAGAAGCAGTTTACCATGAATATTGTCTAAAATCATGTTTTAGGCAAAATCCACAATGCAACTAGTTCGGCATATGAAGGGATACACAGTTTTTTTATAACAAACGAGAAAAATATTTTTTACACATTTTGCATGAAAAGGGTCTAAAACATTTTTTTTACGTTCAGCAATAAAAGGATATATGTAGAATAAAACATACAAGGGTTTTCAAATGTGATTTTTTTAAAAGCTTTTTTCAATGAATATTGTCTAAAATCATGTTTTAGGCAAAATCCACAATCTAACTAGTTCTGCATATGAAGGGATACAAAGTTTTTATAACTAACGAGAAACATATTTTTTATACATTTTGCATGAAAGGGTCTAAAATATTTTTTTAAACATTCAGCAGTAGAAGGACATATGTAGAATACAACATAATAGGGTTTTCAAATGTGATTTTTTTAAAAGCATTTTTCAATGAATATTGTCTAAAATCATGTTTTAGGAAAAAATCCACAATGCAACTAGTTCGGCATATGAAGGGATACACAGTTTTTTTTTACAAACGTGAAACACATTTTTTATATATTTTGCATGAAAATGGTCTAAAATATTTTTTTTTACGTTCAGCACTAGAAGGATGTATGTAGAATAAAAGATTCATGGGTTTTCAAATGTGATTTTTTAAAAAGCTTTTTTCAATGAATATTGTCTAAAATCATGTTTTAGGCAAAATCCACAATGCAACTAGTTCGGCATATGAAGGGATACACAGTTTTTTATAACAAACGTGAAACAAATTTTTTATACATTTTGCATGAAAAGGGTCTAAAATATTTGTTTAACGTTCAGCACTAGAAGGACATATGTAGAATACAACATACAAGGGTTTTCAAATGTGATTTCTTAAAAAGCTTTTTTCATTGAATATTTTCTAAAATCATGTTTTAGGCAAAATCAACATTATAACTAGTTCGGCATATGAAGGGATACACTTTTTTTTATAACAAACGAGAGAAAAATATTTTTTATACATTTTGCATGAAAAGGGTCTAAAATATTTGTTTAACGTTCAGCCCTAGAAGGACATATGTAGAATACAACATAAAAGGGTTTTCAAATGTGATTTTTTAAAAAGCTTTTTTCAATGAATATTGTCTAAAATCATGTTTTAGGCAAAATCCACAATGCAACTAGTTCGGCATAGGAAGGGATACACAGTTTTTTATAAAAAACGTGAAATACATTTTTATAAATTTTGCATGAAAAGGGTCTAAAATATTTTTTTACGTTCAGAACTAGATGGACATATGTAGAATACAACATAAAAGGGTTTTCAAATGTGATTTTTTAAAAAGCTTTTTTCAATGAATATTGTCTAAAATCATGTTTTAGGCAAAATCAACAATGCAACTAGTTCGGCATATGAAGGGATACAAAGTTTTTCATAACGAAAGAGAAACATATTTTTATACATTTTGCATGAAAGGGTCTAAAATATTTTTTTAAACATTCAGCAGTAGAAGGACATATGTAGAATACAACATAAAAGGGTTTTCAAATGTGATTTTTTTAAAAGCTTTTTTCAATGAATATTGTCTAAAATCATGTTTTAGGCAAAATCCACAATGCAACTAGTTCGGCATATGAAGGGATAAACAGTTTTTTATAACAAACAAGAAACACATTTTTATACATTTTGCATGAAAAGGGTCTAAAATATTTTTTTTACGTTCAGAACTAGATGGACATATGTAGAATACAACATACAAGGGTTTTCAAATGTGATTTAAAAAAGAAGCAGTTTACCATGAATATTGTCTAAAATCATGTTTTAGGCAAAATCCACAATGCAACTAGTTCGGCATATGAAGGGATACACTGTTTTTTTATAACAAACGAGAAAAATATTTTTTACACATTTTGCATGAAAAGGGTCTAAAATATTTTTTTTACGTTCAGCAATAAAAGGATATATGTAGAATAAAACATACAAGGGTTTTCAAATGTGATTTTTTAAAAAGCTTTTTTCAATGAATATTGTCTAAAATCATGTTTTAGGCAAAATCCACAATGCAACTAGTTCGGCATATGAAGGGATACACAGTTTTTTATAACAAACGTGAACAAATTTTTTATACATTTTGCATGAAAAGGGTCTAATATATTTTTTTAACGTTCAGCACTAGAAGGACATATGTAGAATACAACATACAAGGGTTTTCAAAAGTGATTTCTTAAAAGCTTTTTTCAATGAATATTTTCTAAAATCATGTTTTAGGCAAAATCCACAATATAACTAGTTCGGCATATGAAGGGATACAACATTTTTATAACTAACGAGAAACATATTTTTTATACATTTTGCATGAAAGGGTCTAAAATATTTTTTTTAAACATTCAGCAGAAGAAGGACATATGTAGAATACAACATAAAAGGGTTTTCAAATGTGATTTTTTTAAAAGCTTTTTTCAATGAATATTGTCTAAAATCATGTTTTAGGAAAAATCCACAATGCAACTAGTTCGGCATATGAAGGGATACACAGTTTTTTTTATAACAAACGAGAAAAATATTTTTTACACATTTTGCATGAAAAGGGTCTAAAATATTTTTTTTACGTTCAGCAATAAAAGGATATATGTAGAATACAACATACAAGGGTTTTCAAATGTGATTTTTAAAAAGCTGTTTACCATGAATATTGTCTAAAATCATGTTTTAGGAAAAAATCCACAATTTAACTAGTTCGGCATATGAAGGGATACACAGTTTTTTTTAACAAACGTGAAACAAATTTTTTATATATTTTGCATGAAAATGGTCTAAAATATTTTTTTACGTTCAGCACTAGAAGGATGTATGTAGAATAAAAGATACAAGGGTTTTCAAATGTGATTTTTTAAAAAGCTTTTTTCAATGAATATTGTCTAAAATCATGTTTTAGGAAAATTCCACAATGCAACTAGTTCGGCATATGAAGGGATACACAGTTTTTTATAACAAACGAGAAAAATATTTTTTACACATTTTGCATGAAAAGGGTCTAAAATATTTTTTTTACGTTCAGCAATAAAAGGATATATGTAGAATAAAACATACAAGGGTTTTCAAATGTGATTTTTTAAAAAGCTTTTTTCAATGAATATTGTCTAAAATCATGTTTTAGGCAAAATCCACAATGCAACTAGTTCGGCATATGAAGGGATACACAGTTTTTTATAACAAACGTGAACAAATTTTTTATACATTTTGCATGAAAAGGGTCTAATATATTTTTTTAACGTTCAGCACTAGAAGGACATATGTAGAATACAACATACAAGGGTTTTCAAAAGTGATTTCTTAAAAAGCTTTTTTCAATGAATATTTTCTAAAATCATGTTTTAGGCAAAATCCACAATATAACTAGTTCGGCATATGAAGGGATACAACATTTTTATAACTAACGAGAAACATATTTTTTATACATTTTGCATGAAAGGGTCTAAAATATTTTTTTAAACATTCAGCAGAAGAAGGACATATGTAGAATACAACATAAAAGGGTTTTCAAATGTGATTTTTTAAAAAGCTTTTTTCAATGAATATTGTCTAAAATCATGTTTTAGGAAAAATCCACAATGCAACTAGTTCGGCATATGAAGGGATACACAGTTTTTTTATAACAAACGAGAAAAATATTTTTTACACATTTTGCATGAAAAGGGTCTAAAATATTTTTTTTTACGTTCAGCAATAAAAGGATATATGTAGAATACAACATACAAGGGTTTTCAAATGTGATTTTTAAAAAGCTGTTTACCATGAATATTGTCTAAAATCATGTTTTAGGAAAAAATCCACAATTTAACTAGTTCGGCATATGAAGGGATACACAGTTTTTTTTAACAAACGTGAAACAAATTTTTTATATATTTTGCATGAAAATGGTCTAAAATATTTTTTTTACGTTCAGCACTAGAAGGATGTATGTAGAATAAAAGATACAAGGGTTTTCAAATGTGATTTTTTAAAAAGCTTTTTTCAATGAATATTGTCTAAAATCATGTTTTAGGAAAATTCCACAATGCAACTAGTTCGGCATATGAAGGGATACACAGTTTTTTATAACAAACGTGAAACAAATTTTTTATACATTTTGCATGAAAAGGGTCTAAAATATTTGTTTAACGTTCAGCACTAGAAGGACATATGTAGAATACAACATACAAGGGTTTTCAAATGTGATTTCTTAAAAAGCTTTTTTTATTGAATATTTTCTAAAATCATGTTTTAGGCAAAATCAACATTATAACTAGTTTGGCATATGAAGGGATACACCTTTTTTTATAACAAACGAGAGAAAAATATTTTTTATACATTTTGCATGAAAAGGGTCTAAAATATTTGTTTAACGTTCAGCACTAGAAGGACATATGTAGAATACAACATACAAGGGTTTTCAAATGTGATTTAAAAAAGAAGCAGTTTACCATGAATATTGTCTAAAATCATGTTTTAGGCAAAATCCACAATGCAACTAGTTCGGCATATGAAGGGATACACTGTTTTTTATAACAAACGAGAAAAATATTTTTTACACATTTTGCATGAAAAGGGTCTAAAATATTTTTTTTACGTTCAGCAATAAAAGGATATATGTAGAATAAAACATACAAGGGTTTTCAAATGTGATTTTTAAAAAGCTTTTTTCAATGAATATTGTCTAAAATCATGTTTTAGGCAAAATCCACAATGCAACTAGTTCGGCATATGAAGGGATACACAGTTTTTTATAACAAACGTGAACAAATTTTTTATACATTTTGCATGAAAAGGGTCTAATATATTTTTTTAACGTTCAGCACTAGAAGGACATATGTAGAATACAACATACAAGGGTTTTCAAAAGTGATTTCTTAAAAGCTTTTTTCAATGAATATTTTCTAAAATCATGTTTTAGGCAAAATCCACAATATAACTAGTTCGGCATATGAAGGGATACAACATTTTTATAACTAACGAGAAACATATTTTTTTATACATTTTGCATGAAAGGGTCTAAAATATTTTTTTAAACATTCAGCAGAAGAAGGACATATGTAGAATACAACATAAAAGGGTTTTCAAATGTGATTTTTTAAAAAGCTTTTTTCAATGAATATTGTCTAAAATCATGTTTTAGGAAAAATCCACAATGCAACTAGTTCGGCATATGAAGGGATACACAGTTTTTTTTATAACAAACGAGAAAAATATTTTTTACACATTTTGCATGAAAAGGGTCTAAAATATTTTTTTTACGTTCAGCAATAAAAGGATATATGTAGAATACAACATACAAGGGTTTTCAAATGTGATTTTTAAAAAGCTGTTTACCATGAATATTGTCTAAAATCATGTTTTAGGAAAAAATCCACAATTTAACTAGTTCGGCATATGAAGGGATACACAGTTTTTTTTAACAAACGTGAAACAAATTTTTTATATATTTTGCATGAAAATGGTCTAAAATATTTTTTTACGTTCAGCACTAGAAGGATGTATGTAGAATAAAAGATACAAGGGTTTTCAAATGTGATTTTTTAAAAAGCTTTTTTCAATGAATATTGTCTAAAATCATGTTTTAGGCAAAATCCACAATGCAACTAGTTCGGCATATGAAGGGATACACAGTTTTTTATAACAAACGTGAAACAAATTTTTTATACATTTTGCATGAAAAGGGTCTAAAATATTTGTTTAACGTTCAGCACTAGAAGGACATATGTAGAATACAACATACAAGGGTTTTCAAATGTGATTTCTTAAAAAGCTTTTTTCATTGAATATTTTCTAAAATCATGTTTTAGGCAAAATCAACATTATAACTAGTTTGGCATATGAAGGGATACACCTTTTTTTATAACAAACGAGAGAAAAATATTTTTTATACATTTTGCATGAAAAGGGTCTAAAATATTTGTTTAACGTTCAGCACTAGAAGGACATATGTAGAATACAACATAAAAGGGTTTTCAAATGTGATTTTTTTAAAAGCTTTTTTCAATGAATATTGTCTAAAATCATGTTTTAGGCAAAATCCACAATGCAACTAGTTCGGCATATGAAGGGATACACAGTTTTTTTTATAACAAACGAGAAAAATATTTTTTACACATTTTGCATGAAAAGGGTCTAAAATATTTTTTTTACGTTCAGCAATAAAAGGATATATGTAGAATAAAACATACAAGGGTTTTCAAATGTGATTTTTTAAAAAGCTTTTTTCAATGAATATTGTCTAAAATCATGTTTTAGGCAAAATCAACAATGCAACTAGTTCGGCATATGAAGGGATACACAGTTTTTTATAACAAACAAGAAACACATTTTTATACATTTTGCATGAAAAGGGTCTAAAATATTTTTTTTACGTTCAGAACTAGATGGACATATGTAGAATACAACATACAAGGGTTTTCAAATGTGATTTTTTTAAAAGCTTTTTTCAATGAATATTGTCTAAAATCATGTTTTAGGCAAAATACACAATCTAACTAGTTCTGCATATGAAGGGATACAAAGTTTTTATAACTAACGAGAAACATATTTTTTATACATTTTGCATGAAAGGGTCTAAAATATTTTTTAAAACATTCAGCAGTAGAAGGACATATGTAGAATACAACATAAAAGGGTTTTCAAATGTGATTTTTTAAAAAGCTTTTTTCAATGAATATTGTCTAAAATCATGTTTTAGGAAAAAATCCACAATGCAACTAGTTCGGCATATGAAGGGATGCACAGTTTTTTTTTAACAAACGTGAAACATATTTTTTATACATTTTGCATGAAAAGGGTCTAAAATATTTTTTTTACGTTCAGCAATAAAAGGATATATGTAGAATAAAACATACAAGGGTTTTCAAATGTGATTTTTTAAAAAGCTTTTTTCAATGAATATTGTCTAAAATCATGTTTTAGGCAAAATCCACAATGCAACTAGTTCGGCATATGAAGAGATACACAGTTTTTTATAACAAACGTGAACATATTTTTTATACATTTTGCATGAAAAGGGTCTAACATATTTTTTTTAACGTTCAGCACTAGAAGGACATATGTAGAATACAACATACAAGGGTTTTCAAAAGTGATTTCTTAAAAAGCTTTTTTCAATGAATATTTTCTAAAATCATGTTTTAGGCAAAATCCACAATATAACTAGTTCGGCATATGAAGGGATACAAAGTTTTTATAACTAACGAGAAACATATTTTTTATACATTTTGCATGAAAGGGTCTAAAATATTTTTTTAAACATTCAGCAGTAGAAGGACATATGTAGAATAAAACATACAAGGGTTTTCAAATGTGATTTTTTTAAAAGCTTTTTTCAATGAATATTGTCTAAAATCATGTTTTAGGCAAAATCCACAATGCAACTAGTTCGGCATAGGAAGGGATACACAGTTTTTTTATAACAAACGTGAAACACATTTTTATACATTTTGCATGAAAAGGGTCTAAAATATTTTTTTTACGTTCAGAACTAGATGGACATATGTAGAATACAACATACAAGGGTTTTCAAATGTGATTTAAAAAAGAAGCAGTTTACCATGAATATTGTCTAAAATCATGTTTTAGGCAAAATCCACAATGCAACTAGTTCGGCATATGAAGGGATACACAGTTTTTTTTTAACAAACGTGAAACACATTTTTCATATATTTTGCATGAAAATGGTCTAAAATATTTTTTTTACGTTCAGCACTAGAAGGATGTATGTAGAATAAAAGATACAAGGGTTTTCAAATGTGATTTTTTAAAAAGCTTTTTTCAATGAATATTGTCTAAAATCATGTTTTAGGCAAAATCCACAATGCAACTAGTTCGGCATATGAAGGGATACACAGTTTTTTATAACAAACGTGAAACAAATTTTTTATACATTTTGCATGAAAAGGGTCTAAAATATTTGTTTAACGTTCAGCACTAGAAGGACATATGTAGAATACAACATACAAGGGTTTTCAAATGTGATTTCTTAAAAAGATTTTTTCATTGAATATTTTCTAAAATCATGTTTTAGGCAAAATCCACAATATAACTAGTTCGGCATATGAAGGGATACAAAGTTTTTCATAACGAAAGAGAAACATATTTTTATACATTTTGTATGAAAAGGGTCTAAAATATTTTTTTTTATGTTCAGCACTAGACGGACAGATGTAGAATACAATATACAAGGGTTTTCAAATGTGATTTCTTAAAAAGCTTTTTTCAATGAATATTTTCTAAAATCATGTTTTAGGCAAAATCCACAATATAACTAGTTCGGCATATGAAGGGATACAAAGTTTTTATAACTAACGAGAAACATATTTTTTATACATTTTGCATGAAAGGGTCTAAAATATTTTTTTAAACATTCAGCAGTAGAAGGACATATGTAGAATACAACATAAAAGGGTTTTCAAATGTGATTTTTTTAAAAAGCTTTTTTTCAATGAATATTGTCTAAAATCATGTTTTAGGCAAAATCCACAATGCAACTAGTTCGGCATATGAAGGGATAAACAGTTTTTTATAACAAACAAGAAACACATTTTTATACATTTTGCATGAAAAGGGTCTAAAATATTTTTTTTACGTTCAGAAATAGATGGACATATGTAGAATACAACATACAAGGGTTTTCAAATGTGATTTAAAAAAGAAGCAGTTTACCATGAATATTGTCTAAAATCATGTTTTAGGCAAAATCCACAATGCAACTAGTTCGGCATATGAAGGGATAAACAGTTTTTTATAACAAACAAGAAACACATTTTTATACATTTTGCATGAAAAGGTTCTAAAATATTTTTTTAACGTTCAGCACTAGAAGGATATATGTAGAATACAACATACAAGGGTTTTCAAATGTGATTTTTTAAAAAGCTGTTTACCATGAATATTGTCTAAAATCATGTTTTAGGAAAAAATCCACAATTTAACTAGTTCGGCATATGAAGGGATACACATTTTTTTTTTAACAAACGTGAAACACATTTTTTATATATTTTGCATGAAAATGGTCTAAAATATTTTTTTTATGTTCAGCACTAGAAGGATGTATGTAGAATAAAAGATACAAGGGTTTTCAAATGTGATTTTTTTAAAAGCTTTTTTCAATGAATATTGTCTAAAATCATGTTTTAGGCAAAATCCACAATGCAACTAGTTCGGTATATGAAGGGATACACAGTTTTTTATAACAAATGTGAAACAAATTTTTTATACATTTTGCATGAAAAGGGTCTAAAATATTTGTTTAACGTTCAGCACTAGAAGGACATATGTAGAATACAACATACAAGGGTTTTCAAATGTGATTTCTTAAAAAGCTTTTTTCATTGAATATTTTCTAAAATCATGTTTTAGGCAAAATCAACATTATAACTAGTTTGGCATATGAAGGGATACACCTTTTTTTATAACAAACGAGAGAAAAATATTTTTTATACATTTTGCATGAAAAGGGTCTAAAATATTTTTTTTAACATTCTGCACTAGAAGGATATATGTAGAATACAACATACAAGGGTTTTCAAATGTGATTTTTTTAAAAGCTTTTTTCAATGAATATTGTCTAAAATCATGTTTTAGGCAAAATCCACAATATAACTAGTTCGGCATATGAAGGGATACAAAGTCTTTTTATAACAAACGTGAAACATATTTTTTATACATTTTGCATGAAAAGGGTCTAAAATATATTTTTTCACGTTCAGCACTAGAAGGACATATATAGAATACAACACACAAGGGTTTTCAAATGTGATTTTCAAAAAAGCTGTTTACCATGAATATTGTCTAAAATCATGTTTTAGGCAAAATTCACAATGCAACTAGTTCGGCATATGAAGGGATACACAGTTTTTTTAGAACAAACAAGAAAAATATTTTTTATACATTTTGCATGAAAAGGGTCAAAAATATTTTTTTTAACGTTCAGCACTAGAAGGATATATGTAGAATACAACATACAAGGGTTTTCAAATGTGATTTTTTAAAAAGCTGTTTACCATGAATATAGTCTAAAATCATGTTTTAGGAAAAAATCCACAATGCAACTAGTTCGGCATATGAAGGGATGCACAGTTTTTTTTTAACAAACGTGAAACATATTTTTTATACATTTTGCATGAAAAGGGTCTAAAATATTTTTTTAACGTTCAGCAATAAAAGGATATATGTAGAATAAAACATACAAGGGTTTTCAAATGTGATTTAAAAAAGAAGCAGTTTACCATGAATATTGTCTAAAATCATGTTTTAGGCAAAATCCACAATGCAACTAGTTCGGCATATGAAGGGATAAACAGTTTTTTATAACAAACAAGAAACACATTTTTATACATTTTGCATGAAAAGGTTCTAAAATATTTTTTTAACGTTCAGCACTAGAAGGATATATGTAGAATACAACATACAAGGGTTTTCAAATGTGATTTTTTAAAAAGCTGTTTACCATGAATATTGTCTAAAATCATGTTTTAGGAAAAAATCCACAATTTAACTAGTTCGGCATATGAAGGGATACACATTTTTTTTTTTACAAACGTGAAACACATTTTTTATATATTTTGCATGAAAATGGTCTAAAATATTTTTTTTATGTTCAGCACTATCAATCAATCAATCAATCAATCAATTTTATTTTATATAGCCCTTCTTACATCAGCTAATATCTCGAAGTGCTGTACAGAAACCCAGCCTAAAACCCCAAACAGCTAGTAATGCAGGTGTAGAAGCACGGTGGCTAGGAAAAACTCCCTAGAAAGGCAAAACCTAGGAAGAAACCTAGAGAGGAACCAGGCTATGAGGGGTGGCCAGTCCTCTTCTGGCTGTGCCGGGTGGAGATTATAACAGAACCATGCCAAGATGTTCAAAAATGTTCATAAGTGACAAGCATGGTCAAATAATAATCAGGAATAAATCTCAGTTGGCTTTTCATAGCCGATCATTAGAGTTTAAAACAGCAGGTCTGGGACAGGTAGGGGTTCCATAACCGCAGGCAGAACAGTTTAAACTGGAATAGCAGCAAGGCCAGGCGGACTGGGGACAGCAAGGAGTCACCACGGCCGGTAGTCCCGACGTATGGTCCTAGGGCTCAGGTCTCTCAGTTGGCTTTTCAGATCATTTAATTACAGCATTACATGGGGTTTCGTGGCAGAACTTGAATGGAATAGCACAGGCCAGGCGGACTGGGGCAGCAATTCATCATCCGTAGTGACGGTCCTAGCTCAGGTTCTCAGAGAGAAAGAGAGAACGAGAGAATTAGAGAGAGCATACTTAAATTCACACAGGACACTGGATAAGACAGGAGAAGTACTCCAGGTATAACCAACTAACCCCAGCCCCCCGACACATAAACTACTGCAGCATAAATACTGGAGGCTGAGACAGGAGCGGTCCGGAGACACTGTGGCCCCATCCGAAGAAACCCCGGACAGGGCCAAACAGGAAGGATATAACCCCACCCACTCCGCCAAAGCACAGCCCCCGCACCACTAGAGGGATATCCCCAACCACCAACTTACAATCCTGAGACAAGGCCGAGTATAGCCCACAGAGGTCTCCACCACAGCACAAACCAAGGGGGGCGCCAACCCAGACAGGAAGATCACGTCAGTAACTCAACCCACTCAAGTGACGCACCCCCTCCCAGGGACGGCATGAAAGAGCACCAGCAAGCCAGTGACTCAGCCCCTGCAACAGGGTTAGAGGCAGAGAACCCCAGTGGAGAGGGGAACCGGCCCGGCAGAGACAGCAAGGGCTGTTCGTTGCTCCAGCCTTTCCGTTCACCTTCACACTCCTGGGCCAGACTACACTCAATCATATGACCTACTGAAGAGATAAGTCTTCAGTAAAGACTTAAAGGTTGAGACCGAGTCTGCGTCTCTCACATGGGTAGGCAGACTGTTCCATAAAAATGGAGATCTATAGGAGAAAGCCCTGCCTCCCGCTGTTTGCTTAGAAATTCTAGGGACAATTAGGAGGCCTGCGTCTTGTGACCGTAGCGTACGTATTGGTATGTACGGCAGGACCAACTCGGAAAGATAGGTAGGAGCAAGCCCATGTAACGCTTTATAGGTTAACAGTAAAACCTTGAAATCAGCCCTTGCCTTAACAGGAAGCCAGTGTAGGGAAGCTAGCACTGGAGTAATATGATCAAATTTCTTGGTTCTAGTCAGGATTCTAGCAGCCGTATTTAGCACTAACTGAAGTTTATTTAGTGCTTTATCCGGGTAGCCGGAAAATAGAGCATTGCAGTAGTCTAATCTAGAAGTAACAAATGCATGGATTAATTTTTCTGCATCATTTTTGGACAGAAAATTTCTGATTTTTGCAATGTTACGTAGATGGAAAAAAGCTGTCCTTGAAACAGTCTTGATATGTTCGCAAAAGAGAGATCAGGGTCAAGAGTAACGCCTAGGTCCTTCACAGTTTTATTTGAGACGACTTTACAACCATCAAGATGAATTGTCAGATTTAACAGAAGATCTCTTTGTTTCTTGGGACCTAGTACAAGCATCTCTGTTTTGTCCGAGTTTAAAAGTAAAAAAGTTTTCAGCCATCCACTTCCTTATGTCTGAAACACAGGCTTCTAGCGAGGGCAATTTTGGGGCTTCACCATGCTTCATTGAAATGTACAGCTGTGTGTCATCCGCATAGCAGTGAAAGTTAACATTATGTTTTCGAATAACATCCCCAAGAGGTAAAATATATAGTGAAAACAATAGTGGTCCTAAAACGGAACCTTGAGGAACACCGAAATGTACAGTTGATTTGTCGGAGGACAGACCATTCACAGAGACAAACTGATATCTTTCCGACAGGTAGGATCTAAACCAGGCCAGAACTTGTCCGTGTAGACCAATTTGGGTTTCCAGTCTCTCCAAAAGAATGTGGTGATCGATGGTGTCAAAGGCAGCACTAAGGTCTAGTAGCACGAGGACAGATGCAGAGCCTCGGTCTGACGCCATTAAAAGGTCATTTACCACCTTCACAAGTGCAGTCTCAGTGCTATGAAGGGTCTAAAACCAGACTGAAGCATTTCGTATACATTGTTTGTCTTCAGAAAGGCAGTGAGTTGCTGCGCAACAGCTTTTTCTAAAATTTTTGAGAGGAATGGAAGATTCGATATAGGCCGATAGTTTTTTATATTTTCCGGGTCAAGGTTTGGCTTTTTCAAGAGAGGCTTTATCACTGCCACTTTTAGTGAGTTTGGTACACATCCGGTGGATAGAGAGCTGTTTATTATGTTCAACATAGGAGGGCCAAGCACAGGAAGCAGCTCCTTCAGCAGTTTAGTAGGAATAGGATCCAGTATGCAGCTTGAAGGTTTAGAGGCCATGATTATTTTCATCATTGTGTCAAGAGATATAGTACTAAAACACTTAAGTGTCTCTCCCGATCCCAGGCCCTCGCAGAGCTGTGCAGATCCAGGACAGCTAAGCCCTGGAGGAATACGCAGATTCAAAGAGGAGTCCGTAATTTGCTTTCTAATGGTCATGATCTTTTCCTCAAAGAAGTTCATGAATTTATCACTGCTGAAGTGAAAACCATCCTCTCTTGGGGAATGCTGCTTTTTAGTTAGCTTTGCAACAGTATCAAAAAGAAATTTTGGATTGTTCTTATTTTCCTCGATTAATTTGGAAAAGTAGGATGATCGAGCAGCAGTGAGGGCTCTTCGGTACTGCACGGTACTGTCTTTCCAAGCTAGTCGGAAGACTTCCAGTTTGGTGTGGCGCCATTTCCGTTCCAATTTCCTGGAAGCTTGCTTCAAAGCTCGGGTATTTTCTGTATACCAGGGAGCTAGTTTCTTATGACAAATGTTTTTCGTTTTTAGGGGTGCAACTGCATCTAGGGTATTGCGCAAGGTTAAATTGAGTTCCTCAGTTAAGTGGTTAACTGATTTTTGTCCTCTGACGTCCTTGGGTAGGCAGAAGGAGTCTGGAAGGGCATCAATGAATTTTTGTGTTGTCTGAGAATTTATAGCACGACTTTTGATGCTCCTTGGTTGGGGTCTGAGCAGATTATTTGTTGCGATTGCAAACGTAATAAAATGGTGGTCCGATAGTCCAGGATTTTGTGGAAAAACATTAAGATCTACAACATTTATTCCATGGGACAAAACTAGGTCCAGAGTATGACTGTGGCAGTGAGTAGGTCCAGAGACATGTTGGACAAAACCCACTGAGTCGATAATGGCTCCGAAAGACTTTTGGAGTGGGTCTGTGGACTTCTCCATGTGAATATTAAAATCACCAAAAATTAGAATATGATCTGCTATGACTACAAGGTCTGATAGGAATTCAGGAAACTCAGAGAGGAACGCTGTATATGGCCCAGGAGGCCTGTAAACAGTAGCTATAAAAAGTGATTGAGTAGGCTGCATAGATTTCATGACTAGAAGCTCGAAAGATGAAAACGTCATTTTTTTTTTGTAAATTGAAATTTGCTATCGTAAATGTTAGCAACACCTCCGCCTTTGCGGGATGCACGGGGAATATGGTCACTAGTGTAACCAGGAGGTGAGGCCTCATTTAACACAGCAAATTCATCAGGCTTAAGCCATGTTTCAGTCAGGCCAATCACATCAAGATTATGATCAGTGATTAGTTCATTGACTATGACTGCCTTTGAAGTGAGGGATCTAACATTAAGTAACCCTATTTTGAGATGTGAGGTATCACGATCTCTTTCAATAATGGCAGGAATGGAGGAGGTCTTTATCCTAATAAGATTGCTAGGGTGAACACCACCATGTTTAGTTTTGCCCAACCTAGGTCGAGGCACAGACACAGTCTCAATGGGTATGGCTGAGCTGACTACACTGACTATGCTATTGGCAGACTCCACTAAGCTGGCAGGTTGGCTAACAGCCTGCTGCCTGGCCTGCACCCTATTTCACTGTGGGGCTAGAGGAGTTAGAGCCCTATCTATGTTGGTAGATAAGAGGAGAGCACCCCTCCAGTTAGGATGGAGTCCGTCACTCCTCAGCAGGTCAGGGCTTGATCCTGTTTGTGGGTGAGTCCCAGAAAGAGGGCCAATTATCCACAAATGTTATCTTTTGGGAGGGGCAGAAAACAGTTTTCAACCAGCGATTGAGTGCTGAGACTCTGCTGTAGAGCTCGTCACTTCCCCTAACTGGGAGGGGGCCAGAGACAATTACTCGATGCCGACACATCTTTCTAGCTGATTTACACGCTGAAGCTATGTTGCACTTGGTGATCTCTGACTGTTTCATCCTAACATCGTTGGTGCCGACGTGGATAACAATATCTCTATACTCTCTACACTCGCCAGTTTTAGCTTTAGCCAGCACCATCTTTAGATTAGCCTTAACGTCGGTAGCCCTGCCCCCTGGTAAACAGTGTATGATCGCTGGGTGATTCGTTTTAAGTCTAATACTGCGGGTAATGGAGTCGCCAATGACTAGGGTTTTCAATTTGTCAGAGCTAATGGTGGGAGCCTTCGGAGTCTCAGACCCCGTAACGGGAGGAGTAGAGACTAGAGAAGACTCAGACTCAGACTCCGACTCGCTATATAATGGGGAAAACCGGTTGAAGGTTTCTGTCGGCTGAATGAGCGACACCGGTTGAGCATTCCAACAGTATTTCCCTCCAGAAGCCATGAGAAAGTTGTCCGGCTGCGGGACTGTGCGGGGGGATTTATACTAACATTACTGTCTGTACTTACTGGTGGCACAGACGCTGTTTCTTCCTTTCCTACACTGATATTACCCTTGCCTAACGATTGCGTCTGAAGCTGGGCTTGTAGCACAGCTATTCTCGCCGTAAGGCGAGAATTCTCCTGTATATTATGAGTACAGCGACTGCAATTAGAAGACATCATGTTAATGTTACTACTTAGCTTCGGCTGTTGAAGATGTTGATGAACCATGTCCAGATAAAGCGTCCGGAGTGAAAAAAGTTGAATAAGGGAAAAAAGTTGCGATGGAAAAAAGGAAAATAACGTAAAGTTGGCAGCTAAAACGCACAGGAAAAAGACTCTTCTGACTCTTCTGTCTCGGGATAAACGTCCGGGGTGAAAAAGTTTAACGAAAAAAGATGAGTGAGGACAAAACTAAAAAGTTGGTAAATTTGTTGAACACAGAGATTGATTAAACGTTTATTAAAAGTAAAACGTGAAAAGTTTGTTAGGTAGCCAAGTAGCAACAAACAGCAGAGCAGCACGGAGACAATGCGGAAGCTAGAAGGATGTATGTAGAATACAACATACAAGGGTTTTCAAATGTGATTTTTTTAAAAGCTTTTTTCAATGAATATTGTCTAAAATCATGTTTTAGGCAAAATCCACAATATAACTAGTTCGACATATGAAGGGATACAAAGTCTTTTTATAACAAACGTGAAACATATTTTTTATACATTTTGCATGAAAAGGGTCTAAAATATTTTTTTCACGTTCAGCACTAGAAGGACATATATAGAATACAACACACAAGGGTTTTCAAATGTGATTTTCAAAAAAGCTGTTTACCATGAATATTGTCTAAAATCATGTTTTAGGCAAAATCCACAATGCAACTAGTTCGGCATATGAAGGGATACACAGTTTTTTTTAGAACAAACAAGAAAAATATTTTTTATACATTTTGCATGAAAAGGGTCTAAAATATTTTTTTTAACGTTCAGCACTAGAAGGATATATGTAGAATACAACATACAAGGGTTTTCAAATGTGATTTTTTAAAAAGCTGTTTACCATGAATATTGTCTAAAATCATGTTTTAGGAAAAAATCCACAATGCAACTAGTTCGGCATATGAAGGGATGCACAGTTTTTTTTTAACAAACGTGAAACATATTTTTTATACATTTTGCATGAAAAGGGTCTAAAATATTTTTTTTACGTTCAGCACTAGAAGGATGTATGTAGAATAAAAGATACAAGGGTTTTCAAATGTGATTTTTTTAAAAGCTTTTTTCAATGAATATTGTCTAAAATCATGTTTTAGGCAAAATCCACAATGCAACTAGTTCCGTATATGAAGGGATACACAGTTTTTTATAACAAATGTGAAACAAATTTTTTATACATTTTGCATGAAAAGGGTCTAAAATATTTGTTTAACGTTCAGCACTAGAAGGACATATGTAGAATACAACATACAAGGGTTTTCAAATGTGATTTCTTAAAAAGCTTTTTTCATTGAATATTTTCTAAAATCATGTTTTAGGCAAAATCAACATTATAACTAGTTTGGCATATGAAGGGATACAACTTTTTTTATAACAAACGAGAGAAAAATATTTTTTATACATTTTGCATGAAAAGGGTCTAAAATATTTTTTTTAACATTCTGCACTAGAAGGATATATGTAGAATACAACATACAAGGGTTTTCAAATGTGATTTTTTTAAAAGCTTTTTTCAATGAATATTGTCTAAAATCATGTTTTAGGCAAAATCCACAATATAACTAGTTCGGCATATGAAGGGATACAAAGTCTTTTTATAACAAACGTGAAAAATATTTTTTATACATTTTGCATGAAAAGGGTCTAAAATATTTTTTTCACGTTCAGCACTAGAAGGACATATATAGAATACAACACACAAGGGTTTTCAAATGTGATTTAAAAAAAGCTGTTTACCATGAATATTGTCTAAAATCATGTTTTAGGCAAAATCCACAATGCAACTAGTTCGGCATATGAAGGGATACACAGTTTTTTTAGAACAAACGAGAAAAATATTTTTTATACATTTTGCATGAAAAGGGTCTAAAATATTTTTTTTAACGTTCAGCACTAGAAGGATATATGTAGAATACAACATACAAGGGTTTTCAAATGTGATTTTTTAAAAAAGCTGTTTACCATGAATATTGTCTAAAATCATGTTTTAGGAAAAAATCCACAATGCAACTAGTTCGGCATATGAAGGGATGCACAGTTTTTTTTTAAACAAACGTGAAACATATTTTTTATACATTTTGCATGAAAAGGGTCTAAAATATTTTTTTAACGTTCAGCAATAAAAGGATATATGTAGAATAAAAGATACAAGGGTTTTCAAATGTGATTTTTTAAAAAGCTTTTTTCAATTAATATTGTCTAAAATCATGTTTTAGGCAAAATCCACAATGCAACTAGTTCGGCATATGAAGGGATACACAGTTTTTTATAACAAACGTGAACATATTTTTTATACATTTTGCATGAAAAGGGTCTAACATATTTTTTTAACGTTCAGCACTAGAAGGACATATGTAGAATACAACACACAAGGGTTTTCAAAAGTGATTTCTTAAAAAGCTTTTTTCAATGAATATTTTCTAAAATCATGTTTTAGGCAAAATCCACAATATAACTAGTTCGGCATATGAAGGGATACAAAATTTTTATAACTAACGAGAAACATATTTTTTATACATTTTGCATGAAAGGGTCTAAAATATTTTTTTAACGTTCAGCACTAGAAGGACATATGTAGAATACAACATACAAGGGTTTCAAATGTGATTTCTTAAAAAGCTTTTTTCAATGAATATTTTCTAAAATCATGTTTTAGGCAAAATCCACAATGCAACTAATTCGGCATAGGAAGGGATACACAGTTTTTTTATAAAAAACGTGAAATACATTTTTTATACATTTTGCATGAAAAGGGTCTAAAATATTTTATTTACGTTCAGCACTAGATGGACATATGTAGAATACAACATACAAGGGTTTTCAAATGTGATTTAAAAAAAAGCTTTTTACAATGACAATTGTCTAAAATCATGTTTTAGGCAAAATCCACAATGCAACTAGTTCGGCATATGAAGGTATACAAAGTTTTTTTCTGACAAACATGAAACATATTTTTTATACATTTTGCATGAAAAGGGTCTAAAATATTTTTTTAACGTTCAGCAATAGAAGGATATATGTAGAATAAAACATACAAGGGTTTTCAAATGTGATTTTTTAAAAAGCTTTTTTCAATGAATATTGTCTAAAATCATGTTTTAGGCAAAATCCACAATGCAACTAGTTCGGCATATGAAGGGATACACAGTTTTTTATAACAAACGTGAAACATATTTTTATACATTTTGCATGAAAAGGGTCTAACATATTTTTTTAACGTTCAGCACTAGAAGGACATATGTAGAATACAACATACAAGGGTTTTCAAAAGTGATTTCTTAAAAAGCTTTTTTCAATGAATATTGTCTAAAATCATGTTTTAGGAAAAAATCCACAATGCAACTAGTTCGGCATATGAAGGGATGCACAGTTTTTTTTTAACAAACGTGAAACATATTTTTTATACATTTTGCATGAAAAGGGTCTAAAATATTTTTTTACGTTCAGCAATAGAAGGATATATGTAGAATAAACATACAAGGGTTTTCAAATGTGATTTTTTAAAAAGCTTTTTTCAATGAATATTGTCTAAAATCATGTTTTAGGCAAAATCCGCAATGCAACTAGTTCGGCATATGAAGGGATACACAGTTTTTTATAACAAACGTGAACATATTTTTATACATTTTGCATGAAAAGGGTCTAAAATATTTTTTTTACGTTCAGCACTAGAAGGAAATATGTAGAATACAACATACAAGGGTTTTCAAATGTGATTTCTTAAAAAGTTTTTTTTCAATGAATATTGTCTAAAATCATGTTTTATTCAAAATCCACAATATAACTAGTTCGGCATATGAAGGGATACACAGTTTTTCATGACGAACGAGAAACATATTTTTTATACATTTTGCATGAAAAGGGTCTAAAATATTTTTTTTAACGTTCAGCACTAGAAGGAAATATGTAGAATACAACATACAAGGGTTTTCAAATGTGATTTTTAAAAAGCTGTTTTACCATGAATATTGTCTAAAATCATGTTTTAGGCAAAAATCCACAATGCAACTAGTTCGGCATATGAAGGGATGCACAGTTTTTTTTTAACAAACGTGAAACATATTTTTTATATATTTTGCATGAAAAGGATCTAAAATATTTTTTTTACGTTCAGCACTAGAAGGATATATGTAGAATAAAACATAGAAGGGTTTTCAAATGTGATTTCTTAAAAGCTTTTTTCAATGAATATTGTCTAAAATCATGTTTTAGGAAAAATCCACAATGCAACTAGTTCGGCATATGAAGGGATACACCGTTTTTTATAACAAATGTGAAACATATTTTTTATACATTTTGCATGAAAAGGGTCTAAAATATTTTTTTAACGTTCAGCACTAGAAGGACATGTATAGAATACAATATACAAGGGTTTTCAAATGTGATTTCTTAAAAAGCTTTTTTCAATGAATATTTTCTAAAATCATGTTTTAGGCAAAATCCACATATGCAACTAGTTCGGCATATGAAGGGATACAAGTTTTTTTATAACAAACGAGAGAAAAATATTTTTTATACATTTTGCATGAAAAGGGTCTAAAATATTTTTTTTAACATTCTGCACTAGAAGGATTTATGTAGAATACAACATACAAGGGTTTTCAAATGTGATTTTTTAAAAGCTTTTTTCAATGAATATTGTCTAAAATCATGTTTTAGGCAAAATCCACAATATAACTAGTTCGGCATATGAAGGGATACAAAGTTTTTTTATAACAAACGTGAAAAATATTTTTTATACATTTTGCATGAAAAGGGTCTAAAATATTTTTTTAACGTTCAGCACTAGAAGGACATATGTAGAATACAACACACAAGGGTTTTCAAATGTGATTTAAAAAAAAGCTGTTTACCATGAATATTGTCTAAAATCATGTTTTAGGCAAAATCCACAATGCAACTAGTTCGGCATATGAAGGGATACACAGTTTTTTTTTATAACAAACGAGAAAAATATTTTTTATACATTTTGCATGAAAAGGGTCTAAAATATTTTTTTTAACGTTCAGCACTAGAAGGATATATGTAGAATACAACATACAAGGGTTTTCAAATGTGATTTTTTAAAAAGCTGTTTACAATGAATATTGTCTAAAATCATGTTTTAGGAAAAAATCCACAATGCAACTAGTTCGGCATATGAAGGGATGCACAGTTTTTTTAAACAAACGTGAAAACATATTTTTTATACATTTTGCATGAAAAGGGTCTAAAATATTTTTTTAACGTTCAGCACTAAAAGGATATATGTAGAATAAAAGATACAAGGGTTTTCAAATGTGATTTTTTAAAAAGCTTTTTTCAATTAATATTGTCTAAAATCATGTTTTAGGCAAAATCCACAATGCAACTAGTTCGGCATATGAAGGGATACACAGTTTTTTATAACAAACGAGAACATATTTTTTATACATTTTGCATGAAAAGGGTCTAAAATATTTTTTTTACGTTCAGCACTAGAAGGAAATATGTAGAATACAACATACAAGGGTTTTCAAATGTGATTTCTTAAAAAGTTTTTTTCAATGAATATTGTCTAAAATCATGTTTTATGCAAAATCCACAATATAACTAGTTCGGCATATGAAGGGATACAAAGTTTTTCATGACGAACGAGAAACATATTTTTTTATACATTTTGCATGAAAAGGGTCTAAAATATTTTTTTTAACGTTCAGCACTAGAAGGAAATATGTAGAATACAACATACAAGGGTTTTCAAATGTGATTTCTTAAAAAGTTTTTTTCAATGAATATTGTCTAAAATCATGTTTTAGGCAAAATCCACAATGCAACTAGTTCGGCATATGAAGGGATACACAGTTTTTTTATAACAAACGAGAAAAATACTTTTTATACATTTTGCATGAAAAGGGTCTAAAATATTTTTTTTACGTTCAGCACTAGACGGACAGATGTAGAATACAACATACAAGGGTTTTCAAATGTGATTTTCCAAAAAAGCTTTTTTCAATGAATATTGTCTAAAATCATGTTTTAGGCAAAATCCACAATGTAACTAGTTCGGCATATGAAGGGATACAAAGTTTTTTATAACTAACGAGAAACATATTTTTTATACATTTTGCATGAAAAGGGTCTAAAATATTTTTTTAAACGTTCAGCACTAGAAGGACATATGTAGAATACAACATACAAGGGTTTTCAAATGTGATTTTTTAAAAAGCTTTTTTCAATGAATATTGTCTAAAATCATGTTTTAGGCAAAAATCCACAATGCAACTAGTTCGGCATATGAAGGGATGCACAGTTTTTTTTATAACAAACGTGAAAATATTTTTTATACATTTTGCATGAAAAGGGTCTAAAATATTTTTTTTACGTTCAGCACTAGAAGGATATATGTAGAATACAACATACAAGGGTTTTCAAATGTGATTTCTTAAAAAGTTTTTTTCAATGAATATTGTCTAAAATCATGTTTTAGGCAAAATCCGCAATGCAACTAGTTCGGCATATGAAGGGATACACAGTTTTTTTATAACAAACGAGAAACATATTTTTTATACATTTTGCATGAAAAGGGTCTAACATATTTTTTTAACGTTCAGCACTAGAAGGACATATGTAGAATACAACATACAAGGGTTTTCAAATGTGATTTCTTAAAAAGCTTTTTTCAATGAATATTGTCTAAAATCATGTTTTAGGCAAAATCCACAATACAACTAGTTCGGCATATGAAGGGATACAAAATTTTTTATAACAAACGAGAAACATATTTTTTATACATTTTGCATGAAAGGGTCTAAAATATTTTTTTAACGTTCAGCACTAGAAGGACATATGTAGAATACAACATACAAGGGTTTCAAATGTGATTTCTTAAAAAGCTTTTTTCAATGAATATTTTCTAAAATCATGTTTTATGCAAAATCCACAATGCAACTAGTTCGGCATATGAAGGGATACACAGTTTTTATAACAAACGAGAAAAATATTTGTTATACATTTTGCATGAAAAGGGTCTAAAATATTTTTTTTAACGTTCAGCACTAGAAGGATATATGTAGAATACAACATACAAGGGTTTTCAAATGTGATTTCTTAAAAAGCTGTTTACCATGAATATTGTCTAAAATCATGTTTTAGGAAAAAATCCACAATGCAACTAGTTCGGCATATGAAGGGATACAAAGTTTTTCATAACGAAAGAGAAACATATTTTTTATACATTTTGTATGAAAAGTGTCTAAAATATTTTTTTTTACGTTCAGCACTAGAAGGATTTATGTAGAATACAACATACAAGGGTTTTCAAATGTGATTTTTTTAAAAGCTTTTTTCAATGAATATTGTCTAAAATCATGTTTTAGGCAAAATCCACAATGCAACTATTTCGGCATATGAAGGGATACACTTTTTTTTATAACAAACAAGACAAATATTTTTTATATATTTTGCATGAAAAGGGTCTAAAATATTTTTTTTTAACGTTCAGCACTAGATGGACATATGTAGAATACAACATACAAGGGTTTTCAAATGTGATTTCAAAAGAAGCTTTTTTCAATGAATATTGTCTAAAATCATGTTTTAGGCAAAATCCACAATGCAACTAGTTCGTCATATGAAGGGATACACAGTTTTTTTTATAACAAACGAGATTTTTTTTTTTTACATTTTGCATGAAAAGGGTCTAAAATATTTTTTTAAACGTTCAGCACTAGAAGGATATATGTAGAATAAAAGATACAAGGGTTTTCAAATGTGATTTCTTAAAAAGCTTTTTTCAATGAATATTGTCTAAAATCATGTTTTAGGCAAAATCCACAATGCAACTAGTTCGGCATATGAAGGGATACACAGTTTTTTATAACAAACGTGAAACCCTTTTTTTATACATTTTGCATGAAAAGGGTCTAAAATATTTTTTTTACGTTCAGCACTAGAAGGATATATGTAGAATACAATATACAAGTGTTTTCAAATGTGATTAAAAAAAACCTGTTTTCCATGAATATTGTCTAAAATCTTGTTTTAGGCAAAATCCACAATGCAACTAGTTCGGCATATGAAGGGATACACAGTTTATTTATAACAAACGAGAAAAATATTTTTTATACATTTTGCATGAAAAGGTTCTAAAATATTTTTTTTTACGTTCAGCACTAGAAGGATTTATGTAGAATACAACATACAAGGGTTTTCAAATGTGATTTTTAAAAAAGCTTTTTTCAATGAATATTGTCTAAAATCATGTTTTAGGCAAAATCCACAATGCAACTAGTTCGGCATATGAAGGGATACACTTTTTTTTATAACAAACGTGAAACAAATTTTTTATACATTTTGCATGAAAAGGGTCTAAAATATTTTTTTTAACGTTCAGCACTAGAAGGATTTATGTAGAATACAACATACAAGGGTTTTCAAATGTGATTTTTTAAAAAGCTTTTTTCAATGAATATTGTCTAAAATCATGTTTTAGGCAAAATCCACAATGCAACTAGTTCGGCATATGAAGGGATACACTTTTTTTTATAACAAACAAGACAAATATTTTTTATATATTTTGCATGAAAAGGGTCTAAAATATTTTTTTTTACGTTCAGCACTAGATGGACATATGTAGAATACAACATCCAAGTGTTTTCAAATGTGATTTAAAAAAGAAGCTGTTTACCATGAATATTGTCTAAAATCATGTTTTAGGCAAAATCCACAATGCAACTAGTTCGGCATATGAAGGGATACACAGTTTTTTATAACAAACGTGAAACAAATTTTTTATACATTTTGCATGAAAAGGGTCTAAAATATTTTTTTAACGTTCAGCACTAGAAGGACATATGTAGAATACAACATCCAAGGGTTTTCAAATGTGATTTAAAAAAGAAGCTGTTTATCATGAATATTGTCTAAAATCATGTTTTAGGCAAAATCCACAATGCAACTAGTTCGGCATATGAAGGGATACACAGTTTTTTTATAAGAAACGAGATATATTTTTTATACATTTTGCATGAAAAGGGTCTAAAATATTTTTTTTTACGTTCAGCACTAGAAGGATATATGTAGAATAAAATATACAAGGGTTTTCAAATGTGATTTTTTAAAAAGCTTTTTTCAATGAATATTGTCTAAAATCATGTTTTAGGCAAAATCCACAATGCAACTAGTTCGGCATATGAAGGGATACACAGTTTTTTTTTAACAAACGAGAAAAATATTTTTTATACATTTTGCATGATAAGGGTCTAAAATATTTTTTTTAACGTTCAGCACTAGAAGGATTTATGTAGAATAAAACATACAAGGGTTTTCAAATGTGATTTTTTAAAAAGCTTTTTTCAATGAATATTGTCTAAAATCATGTTTTAGGCAAAATCCACAATGCAACTAGTTCGGCATATGAAGCCACATACATGCATATGTTTTTTTTATAACGAACAGAAAAATATTTTTATACATTTTGCATGAAAAGGGTCTAAAAATATTTTTTTTAACGTTCAGCACTAGAAGGACATATGTAGAATACAACATACAAGGGTTTTCAAATGTGATTTCTTAAAAAGCTTTTTTCAGTGAATATTTTCTAAAATCATGTTTTAGGCAAAATCCACAATGCAACTAGTTCGGCATATGAAGGGATACACCTTTTTTTATAACAAACGAGAAAAATATTTTTTAGACATTTTGCATGAAAAGGGTCTAAAATATTTTTTTTACGTTCAGCACTAGAAGGATATATGTAGAGTACAACATACAAGGGTTTTCAAATGTGATAAATAAATAAAAAAATTCAATGAATATTGTCTAAAATCATGTTTTACGCAAAATCCACAATATAACTAGTTCGGCATATGAAGGGATACAAAGTTTTTCATAACGAACGAGAAACATATGTTTTATACATTTTGTATGAAAAGGGTCTAAAATATTTTTTTTTATGTTCAGCACTAGACGGACAGATGTAGAATCCAATATACAAGGGTTTTCAAATGTGATTTAAAAAAAAAACTGTTTTCCATGAATATTGTCTAAAATCATGTTTTAGGCAAAATCCACAATGCAACTAGTTCGGCATATGAAGGGATACACAGTTTTTTTATAACAAACGAGAAAAATATTTTTTATACATTTTGCATGAAAAGGGTCTAAAATATTTTTTTTTACGTTCAGCACTAGAAGGATATATGTAGAATACAACATACAAGGGTTTTCAAATGTGATTTTTTAAAAAGCTTTTTTCAATGAATATTGTCTAAAATCATGTTTTAGGCAAAATCCACAATGCAACTAGTTCGGCATATGAATCCGCATCACATCAATGTTGTTTTTTATAACAAACTAGAAAAATATTTTTTATACATTTTGCATGAAAAGGGTCTAAAATATTTTTTTAACGTTCAGCACTAGAAGGATATATGTAGAATACAACATACAAGGGTTTTCAAATGTGATTTCTTAAAAAGCTTTTTTCAATGAATATTGTCTAAAATCATGTTTTAGGCAAAATCCACAATGCAACTAGTTCAGCATATGAAGGGATACACTTTTTTTTTATAACAAACAAGACAAATATTTTTTATATATTTTGCATGAAAAGGGTCTAAAATATATATTTTTAACATTCAGCACTAGAAGGATATATGTAGAGTACAACATACAAGGGTTTTCAAATGTGATTTTTTAAAAAGCTTTTTTCAATGAATATTGTCTAAAATCATGTTTTAGGCAAAATCCACAATATAACTAGTTCGGCATATGAAGGGATACACAGTTTTTTTATAACAAACGAGAAAAATATTTTTTATACATTTTGCATGAAAAGGGTCTAAAATATTTTTTTAAACGTTCAGCACTAGAAGGATATATGTAGAATACAACATACAAGGGTTTTCAAATGTGATTTCTTAAATAGCTTTTTTCAATGAATATTGTCTAAAATCATGTTTTAGGCAAAATCCACAATGCAACTAGTTCGGCATATGAATCGATCACAATGCAACTAGTTCGTTTTTTTTATAACAAACTAGAAAAATATTTTTTATACATTTTGCATGAAAAGGGTCTAAAATATTTTTTTTAACGTTCAGCACTAGAAGGACATATGTAGAATACAACATACAAGGGTTTTCAAATGTGATTATAAAAAAGCTGTTTTACCATGAATTTGTCTAAAATCATGTTGTAGGCAAAATCCACAATGCAACTAGTTCGGCATATGAAGGGACACACTTTTTTTTAATAACAAACAAGACAAATATTTTGTATATATTTTGCATGAAAAGGGTCTAAAATAAAATTACGTTCAGCACTAGATGGACATATGTAGAATACAACATACAAGGGTTTTCAAATTTGATTAAAAAAAAAGCTGTATACCATGAATTTTGTCTAAAATCATGTTGTAGGGAAAATCCACAATGCAACTAGTTCGGCATATGAATCCACAAATCCACAATGCAACTAGTTGTTTTTTTTATAACAAACTAGAAAAATATTTTTTATACATTTTGCATGAAAAGGGTCTAAAATATTTTTTTTAACGTTCAGCACTAGAAGGATTTATGTAGAATACAACATACAAGGGTTTTCAAATGTGATTTTTTAAAAAGCTTTTTTCAATGAATATTGTCTAAAATCATTTTTTAGGGAAAATCCACAATACAACTAGTTCAGCATATGAAGGGATACACGTTTTTTTATATAACAAACAAGACAAATATTTGTTATATATTTTGCATGAAAAGGGTCTAAAATATTTTTTTACGTTCAGCACTAGAAGGACATATGTAGAATACAATATACAAGGGTTTTCAAATGTGATTTAAAAAAAAAATTTTTAAATGAATATTGTCTAAAATCATGTTTTACGCAAAATCCACAATATAACCAGTTCGGCATATGAAGGGATACAAAGTTTTTCATAACGAACGAGAAACATAT
This sequence comes from Coregonus clupeaformis, assembly GCF_020615455.1. Taxonomy (NCBI): domain Eukaryota; kingdom Metazoa; phylum Chordata; class Actinopteri; order Salmoniformes; family Salmonidae; genus Coregonus; species Coregonus clupeaformis. The sequence continues at coordinate 144,363 of NW_025534523.1, read as the reverse complement.
TTTTTATACATTTTGTATGAAAAGGGTCTAAAATAAATAAAATTATGTTCAGCACTAGACGGACAGATGTAGAATACAATATACAAGGGTTTTCAAATGTGATAAAAAAACCTGTTTCCATGAATATTGTCTAAAATCATGTTTTAGGCAAAATCCACAATGCAACTAGTTCGGCATATGAAGGGATACACAGTTTTTTTTATAACAAACGAGAAAAATATTTTTTATACATTTTGCATGAAAAGGGTCTAAAATAAAAATTTACGTTCAGCACTAGAAGGATATATGTAGAATACAACATACAAGGGTTTTCAAATGTGATTTCTTAAAAAGGTTTTTTCAATGAATATTGTCTAAAATCATGTTTTAGGCAAAATCCACAATGCAACTAGTTCGGCATATGAAGGGATACACAGTTTTTTTATAACAAACGAGAAAAATATTTTTTATATATTTTGCATGAAAAGGGTCTAAAATATTTTTTTTACGTTCAGCACTAGAAGGAAATATGTAGAATACAACATACAAGGGTTTTCAAATGTGATTTTTTAAAAAGCTTTTTTCAATGAATATTGTCTAAAATCATGTTTTAGGCAAAATCCACAATGCAACTATTCGGCATATGAAGGGATACACATTTTTTTATAACAAACGAGACAAATATTTTTTATACATTTTGCATGAAAAGGGTCTAAAATATTTTTTTTTACGTTCAGCACTAGAAGGACATATGTAGAATACAACATCCAAGGGTTTTCAAATGTGATTTAAAAAAAAGCTTTTTACCATGAATATTGTCTAAAATCATGTTTTAGGCAAAATCCACAATGCAACTAGTTCGGCATATGAAGGGATACACAGTTTTTTTATAACAAACGTGAAACAAATATTTTTTATACATTTTGCATGAAAAGGGTCTAAAATATTTTTTTAACGTTCAGCACTAGAAGGACATATGTAGAATACAACATCCAAGGGTTTTCAAATGTGATTTAAAAAAAAGCTTTTTATCAATGAATATTGTCTAAAATCATGTTTTAGGCAAAATCCACAATGCAACTAGTTCGGCATATGAAGGGATACACAGTTTTTTTGTAAGAAACAAGATTTATTTTTTTAACATTTTGCATGAAAAGGGTCTAAAATATTTTTTTTTACGTTCAGCACTAGAAGGACATATGTAGAATACAATATACAAGGGTTTTCAAATGTGATTTTTTAAAAAGCTTTTTTCAATGAATATTGTCTAAAATCATGTTTTAGGCAAAATCCACAATGCAACTAGTTCGGCATATGAAGGGATACACAGTTTTTTTTATAACAAACGAGAAAAATATTTTTTATACATTTTGCATGATAAGGGTCTAAAATATTTTTTTTAACGTTCAGCACTAGAAGGATTTATGTAGAATAAAACATACAAGGGTTTTCAAATGTGATTTTTTAAAAAGCTTTTTTCAATGAATATTGTCTAAAATCATGTTTTAGGCAAAATCCACAATGCAACTAGTTCGGCATATGAATCCACAAATCCACATCACTAGTCGTTTTTTTTTATAACAAACTAGAAAAATATTTTTTATACATTTTGCATGAAAAGGGTCAAAAATATTTTTTTTAACGTTCAGCACTAGAAGGACATATGTAGAATACAACATACAAGGGTTTTCAAATGTGATTTCTTAAAAAGCTTTTTTCAGTGAATATTTTCTAAAATCATGTTTTAGGCAAAATCCACAATATAACTAGTTCGGCATATGAAGGGATACACCTTTTTTTATAACAAACGAGAGAAAAATATTTTTTAGACATTTTGCATGAAAAGGGTCTAAAATATTTTTTTTACGTTCAGCACTAGAAGGATATATGTAGAGTACAACATACAAGGGTTTTCAAATGTGATTAAAAAAAAATAATTCAATGAATATTGTCTAAAATCATGTTTTACGCAAAATCCACAATATAACTAGTTCGGCATATGAAGGGATACAAAGTTTTTCATAACGAACGAGAAACATATTTTTTATACATTTTGCATGAAAAGGGTCTAAAATATTTTTTTTTATGTTCAGCACTAGACGGATATATGTAGAATACAATATACAAGGGTTTTCAAATGTGATTAAAAAAAACCTGTTTTCCATGAATATTGTCTAAAATCATGTTTTAGGCAAAATCCACAATGCAACTAGTTCGGCATATGAAGGGATACACAGTTTTTTTATAACAAACGAGAAAAATATTTTTTATACATTTTGCATGAAAAGGGTCTAAAATATTTTTTTTTACGTTCAGCACTAGAAGGATTTATGTAGAATACAACATACAAGGGTTTTCAAATGTGATTTTTTAAAAAGCTTTTTTCAATGAATATTGTCTAAAATCATGTTTTAGGCAAAATCCACAATGCAACTAGTTCGGCATATGAATCCACAAATCCACAATGCAACTAGTTCGTTTTTTTTATAACAAACTAGAAAAATATTTTTTATACATTTTGCATGAAAAGGGTCTAAAATATTTTTTTTAACGTTCAGCACTAGAAGGACATATGTAGAATACAACATACAAGGGTTTTCAAATGTGATTTCTTAAAAAGCTTTTTTCAATGAATATTTTCTAAAATCATGTTTTAGGCAAAATCCACAATGCAACTAGTTCGGCATATGAAGGGATACACTTTTTTTTAAATAACAAACAAGACAAATATTTTTTATATATTTTGCATGAAAAGGGTCTAAAATATTTTTTTTACGTTCAGCACTAGATGGACATATGTAGAATACAACATACAAGGGTTTTCAAATGTGATTAAAAAAAAGCTGTTTACCATGAATATTGTCTAAAATCATGTTTTAGGCAAAATCCACAATGCAACTAGTTCGGCATATGAAGGGATACACTGTTTTTTTATAACAAACGAGAAAAATATTTTTTATACATTTTGCATGAAAAGGGTCTAAAATATTTTTTTTAACGTTAAGCACTAGAAGGATTTATGTAGAATAAAACATACAAGGGTTTTCAAATGTGATTTTTTAAATAGCTTTTTTCAATGAATATTGTCTAAAATCATGTTTTAGGCAAAATCCACAATGCAACTAGTTCGGCATATGAATCCACAATCCACACACGTTCGTTTTTTTATAACAAACTAGAAAAATATTTTTTATACATTTTGCATGAAAAGGGTCTAAAATATTTTTTTTAACGTTCAGCACTAGAAGGACATATGTAGAATACAACATACAAGGGTTTTCAAATGTGATTAAAAAAAAAGCTGTTTACCATGAATTTTGTCTAAAATCATGTTGTAGGGAAAATCCACAATGCAACTAATTCGGCATATGAAGGGACACACTTTTTTTTAAATAACAAACAAGACAAATATTTTGTATATATTTTGCATGAAAAGGGTCTAAAATAAAAAAATTTTTAACGTTCAGCACTAGATGGACATATGTAGAATACAACATACAAGGGTTTTCAAATTTGATTAAAAAAAAGCTTTATACCATGAATATTGTCTAAAATCATGTTTTAGGCAAAATCCACAATGCAACTAGTTCGGCATATGAATCCACAAATCACAAACTAGTTGTTTTTTTTATAACAAACTAGAAACATATTTTTTATACATTTTGCATGAAAAGGGTCTAAAATATTTTTTTTAACGTTCAGCACTAGAAGGATTTATGTAGAATACAACATACAAGGGTTTTCAAATGTGATTTTTTAAAAAGCTTTTTTCAATGAATATTGTCTAAAATCATGTTTTAGGCAAAATCCACAATGCAACTAGTTCGGCATATGAAGGGATACACTTTTTTTTTTATAACAAACAAGACAAATATTTTTTATATATTTTGCATGAAAAGGGTCTAAAATATTTTTTTACGTTCAGCACTAGATGGACATATGTAGAATACAACATACAAGGGTTTTCAAATGTGATTAAAAAAAAAAATTTTTTAAATGAATATTGTCTAAAATCATGTTTTACGCAAAATCCACAATATAACTAGTTCGGCATATGAAGGGATCTTTAGTTTTTTCATAACGAACGAGAAACATATGTTTTATACATTTTGTATGAAAAGGGTCTAAAATAAAAAAAATTATGTTCAGCACTAGACGGACAGATGTAGAATCCAATATACAAGGGTTTTCAAATGTGATAAAAAAAAAACTTTTTTCCATGAATATTGTCTAAAATCATGTTTTAGTCCAAATCCACAATGCAACTAGTTCGGCATATGAAGGGATACACAGTTTTTTTTATAACAAACGAGAAAAATATTTTTTATACATTTTGCATGAAAAGGGTCTAAAATAAAAAAATTTAAGTTCAGCACTAGAAGGATTTATGTAGAATACAACATACAAGTGTTTTTAAATGTGATTTTTTAAAAGCTTTTTTCAATGAATATTGTCTAAAATCATGTTTTAGGCAAAATCCACAATGCAACTAGTTCGGCATATGAAGGGATATACAACTTTTTTATAACAAACGAGAAAAATATTTTTTATACATTTTGCATGAAAAGGGTCTAAAATATTTTTTTTTACGTTCAGCACTAGAAGGATTTATGTAGAATACAACATACAAGGGTTTTCAAATGTGATTTTTAAAAAGCTTTTTTCAATGAATATTGTCTAAAATCATGTTTTAGGCAAAATCCACAATGCAACTAGTTCGGCATATGAAGGGATACACTTTTTTTTATAACAAACAAGACAAATATTTTTTATATATTTTGCATGAAAAGGGTCTAAAATATTTTTTTTACGTTCAGCACTAGATGGACATATGTAGAATACAACATACAAGGGTTTTCAAATGTGATTTAAAAAAAAGCTGTTTACCATGAATATTGTCTAAAATCATGTTTTAGGCAAAATCCACAATGCAACTAGTTCGGCATATGAAGGGATACACAGTTTTTTATAACAAACGTGAAACAAATTTTTTTATACATTTTGCATGAAAAGGGTCTAAAATATTTTTTTAACGTTCAGCACTAGAAGGACATATGTAGAATACAACATCCAAGGGTTTTCAAATGTGATTTAAAAAAGAAGCTGTTTATCATGAATATTGTCTAAAATCATGTTTTAGGCAAAATCCACAATGCAACTAGTTCGGCATATGAAGGGATACACAGTTTTTTTGTAAGAAACAAGATTTATTTTTTTAACATTTTGCATGAAAAGGGTCTAAAATATTTTTTTTTTACGTTCAGCACTAGAAGGATATATGTAGAATAAAATATACAAGGGTTTTCAAATGTGATTTTTTAAAAAGCTTTTTTCAATGAATATTGTCTAAAATCATGTTTTAGGCAAAATCCACAATGCAACTAGTTCGGCATATGAAGGGATACACAGTTTTTTTTTAACAAACGAGAAAAATATTTTTTATACATTTTGCATGATAAGGGTCTAAAATATTTTTTTTAACGTTCAGCACTAGAAGGATTTATGTAGAATAAAACATACAAGGGTTTTCAAATGTGATTTTTTAAAAAGCTTTTTTCAATGAATATTGTCTAAAATCATGTTTTAGGCAAAATCCACAATGCAACTAGTTCGGCATATGAATCCACAAATCCACAATGCAACTAGTTCGTTTTTTTTATAACAAACTAGAAAAATATTTTTTATACATTTTGCATGAAAAGGGTCAAAAATATTTTTTTTAACGTTCAGCACTAGAAGGACATATGTAGAATACAACATACAAGGGTTTTCAAATGTGATTTCTTAAAAAGCTTTTTTCAATGAATATTTTCTAAAATCATGTTTTAGGCAAAATCCACAATGCAACTAGTTCGGCATATGAAGGGATACACCTTTTTTTATAACAAACGAGAGAAAAATATTTTTTATACATTTTGCATGAAAAGGGTCTAAAATATTTTTTTTAACATTCAGCACTAGAAGGATATATGTAGAGTACAACATACAAGGGTTTTCAAATGTGATTTAAAAAAAAAATAATTAAATGAATATTGTCTAAAATCATGTTTTACGCAAAATCCACAATATAACTAGTTCGGCATATGAAGGGATACAACGTTTTTCATAACGAACGAGAAACATATTTTTTATACATTTGTATGAAAAGGGTCTAAAATATTTTTTTTTATGTTCAGCACTAGACGGACAGATGTAGAATACAATATACAAGGGTTTTCAAATGTGATTAAAAAAAACCTGTTTTCCATGAATATTGTCTAAAATCATGTTTTAGGCAAAATCCACAATGCAACTAGTTCGGCATATGAAGGGATACACAGTTTTTTTATAACAAACGAGAAAAATATTTTTTATACATTTTGCATGAAAAGGGTCTAAAATATTTTTTTTTACGTTCAGCACTAGAAGGATATATGTAGAATAAAACATACAAGGGTTTTCAAATGTGATTTTTTAAAAAGCTTTTTTCAATGAATATTGTCTAAAATCATGTTTTAGGCAAAATCCACAATGCAACTAGTTCGGCATATGAATCCACAAATCCACAATCAACTTCGTTTTTTTATAACAAACTAGAAAAATATTTTTTATACATTTTGCATGAAAAGGGTCTAAAATATTTTTTTTAACGTTCAGCACTAGAAGGACATATGTAGAATACAACATACAAGGGTTTTCAAATGTGATTTCTTAAAAAGCTTTTTTCAATGAATATTTTCTAAAATCATGTTTTAGGCAAAATCCACAATGCAACTAGTTCGGCATATGAAGGGATACACTTTTTTTTAAATAACAAACAAGACAAATATTTTTTATATATTTTGCATGAAAAGGGTCTAAAATAAAAAAAATTACGTTCAGCACTAGATGGACATATGTAGAATACAACATACAAGGGTTTTCAAATGTGATAAAAAAAAAAGCTGTTTACCATGAATATTGTCTAAAATCATGTTTTAGGCAAAATCCACAATGCAACTAGTTCGGCATATGAAGGGATACACTGTTTTTTTATAACAAACGAGAAAAATATTTTTTATACATTTTGCATGAAAAGGGTCTAAAATATTTTTTTTAACGTTCAGCACTAGAAGGATATATGTAGAATACAACATACAAGGGTTTTCAAATGTGATTTTTTAAAAAGCTTTTTTCAATGAATATTGTCTAAAATCATGTTTTAGGCAAAATCCACAATGCAACTAGTTCGGCATATGAATCCACAAATCCACATTTCGTTTTTTTATAACAAACTAGAAAAATATTTTTTATACATTTTGCATGAAAAGGGTCTAAAATATTTTTTTTAACGTTCAGCACTAGAAGGACATATGTAGAATACAACATACAAGGGTTTTCAAATGTGATTTCTTAAAAAGCTTTTTTCAATGAATATTTTCTAAAATCATGTTTTAGGCAAAATCCACAATGCAACTAGTTCGGCATATGAAGGGATACACTTTTTTTTAAATAACAAACAAGACAAATATTTTTTATATATTTTGCATGAAAAGGGTCTAAAATAAAAAAAATTACGTTCAGCACTAGATGGACATATGTAGAATACAACATACAAGGGTTTTCAAATGTGATTAAAAAAAAGCTGTTTACCATGAATATTGTCTAAAATCATGTTTTAGGCAAAATCCACAATGCAACTAGTTCGGCATATGAAGGGATACACTTTTTTTTAATAACAAACAAGACAAATATTTTTTATATATTTTGCATGAAAGGGTCTAAAATATTTTTTTTAACGTTCAGCACTAGAAGGATTTATGTAGAATACAACATACAAGGGTTTTCAAATGTGATTATTTAAAAAGCTTTTTTCAATGAATATTGTCTAAAATCATGTTTTAGGCAAAATCCACAATGCAACTAGTTCGGCATATGAAGGGATACACTTTTTTTTTATAACAAACAACACAAATATTTTTTATATATTTTGCATGAAAAGGGTCTAAAATATTTTTTTTACGTTCCGCACTAGAAGGATATATGTAGAATACAACATAAAAGGGTTTTCAAATGTGATTTTTTTTAAAGCTTTTTTCAATGATTATTGTCTAAAATCATGTTTTAGGCAAAATCCACAATGCAACTAGTTCGGCATATGAAGGGATACACAGTTTTTTATAACAAACAAGAAACACATTTTTATACATTTTGCATGAAAAGGGTCTAAAATATTTTTTTTAACGTTCAGCAGTAGAAGGACATATGTAGAATACAACATACAAGGGTTTTCAAATGTGATTTCTTAAAAAGCTTTTTTCAATGAATATTTTCTAAAATCATGTTTTAGGCAAAATCCACAATGCAACTAGTTCGGCATATGAAGGGATACACCTTTTTTTATAACAAACGAGAGAAAAATATTTTTTATACATTTTGCATGAAAAGGGTCTAAAATATATTTTTTAACATTCAGCACTAGAAGGATATATGTAGAGTACAACATACAAGGGTTTTCAAAAGTGATTTTTTAAAAAGCTTTTTTCAATGAATATTGTCTAAAATCATGTTTTACGCAAAATCCACAATATAACTAGTTCGGCATATGAAGGGATACAAAGTTTTTCATAACGAACGAGAAACATATTTTTTATACACTTTGCATGAAAAGGGTCTAAAATAGTTTTTTTAACGTTCAGCACTAGAAGGATTTATGTAGAATACAACATACAAGGGTTTTCAAATGTGATAAAAAAAAAGCTGTTTACCATGAATTTTGTCTAAAATCATGTTGTAGGGAAAATCCACAATGCAACTAATTCGGCATATGAAGGGACACACTTTTTTTTAAATAACAAACAAGACAAATATTTTGTATATATTTTGCATGAAAAGGGTCTAAAATAAAAAAAATTTACGTTCAGCACTAGATGGACATATGTAGAATACAACATACAAGGGTTTTCAAATTTGATTAAAAAAAAAGCTGTATACCATGAATTTTGTCTAAAATCATGTTGTAGGGAAAATCCACAATGCAACTAGTTCGGCATATGAATCCACAAATCCACAATGCAACTAGTTGTTTTTTTTTATAACAAACTAGAAAAATATTTTTTATACATTTTGCATGAAAAGGGTCTAAAATATTTTTTTTAACGTTCAGCACTAGAAGGATTTATGTAGAATACAACATACAAGGGTTTTCAAATGTGATTTTTTTAAAAGCTTTTTTCAATGAATATTGTCTAAAATCATTTTTTAGGGAAAATCCACAATACAACTAGTTCAGCATATGAAGGGATACACTTTTTTTATATAACAAACAAGACAAATATTTGTTATATATTTTGCATGAAAAGGGTCTAAAATATTTTTTTTACGTTCAGCACTAGATGGACATATGTAGAATACAATATACAAGGGTTTTCAAATGTGATTTAAAAAAAAATTTTTAAATGAATATTGTCTAAAATCATGTTTTACGCAAAATCCACAATATAACCAGTTCGGCATATGAAGGGATACAAAGTTTTTCATAACGAACGAGAAACATATTTTTTATACATTTTGTATGAAAAGTGTCTAAAATAAAAAAAATTATGTTCAGCACTAGACGGACAGATGTAGAATACAATATACAAGGGTTTTCAAATGTGATAAAAAAAAACCTGTTTCCATGAATATTGTCTAAAATCATGTTTTAGGCAAAATCCACAATGCAACTAGTTCGGCATATGAAGGGATACACAGTTTTTTTTATAACAAACGAGAAAAATATTTTTTATACATTTTGCATGAAAAGGGTCTAAAATAAAAAAATTTACGTTCAGCACTAGAAGGATTTATGTAGAATACAACAAACAAGGGTTTTCAAATGTGATTTTTTTAAAAACTTTTTTCAATGAATATTGTCTAAAATCATGTTTTAGGCAAAATCCACAATGCAACTAGTTCGGCATATGAAGGGATACACAGTTTTTTTATAACAAACGAGAAAAATATTTTTTATATATTTTGCATGAAAAGGGTCTAAAATATTTTTTTTTACGTTCAGCACTAGATGGACATATGTAGAATACAACATACAAGGGTTTTCAAATGTGATAAAAAAAAGCTGTTTACCATGAATATTGTCTAAAATCATGTTGTAGGGAAAATCCACAATGCAACTAGTTCGTTTTTTTTATAACAAACTAGAAAAATATTTTTTATACATTTTGCATGAAAGGGGTCTAAAATATTTTTTTAACGTTCAGCACTAGAAGGATATATGTAGAATACAACATACAAGGTTTTTCAAATGTGATTTTTTAAAAAGCTGTTTACCATGAATATTGTCTAAAATCATGTTTTAGGCAAAATCCACAATGCAACTAGTTCGGCATATTAAGGGAAACACTTTTTTTTAATAACAAACAAGACAAATATTTTTTATATATTTTGCATGAAAAGGGTCTAAAATATTTTTTTTACGTTCAGCACTAGATGGACATATGTAGAATACAACATACAAGGGTTTTCAAATGTGATTTCTTAAAAAGCTTTTTTCAATTAATATTTTAAAAAATCATGTTTTAGGCAAAATCCACAATGCAACTAGTTCGGCATATGAAGGGATACACCTTTTTTTATAACAAACGAGAGAAAAATATTTTTTATACATTTTGCATGAAAAGGGTCTAAAATATTTTTTTAACATTCAGCACTAGAAGGATATATGTAGAGTACAACATACAAGGGTTTTCAAATGTGATTTTTTTAAAAGCTTTTTTCAATGAATATTGTCTAAAATCATGTTTTACGCAAAATCCACAATATAACTAGTTCGGCATATGAAGGGATACAAAGTTTTTCATAACGAACGAGAAACATATTTTTTATACATTTTGCATGAAAAGGGTCTAAAATATTTTTTTTTATGTTCAGCACTAGACGGACAGATGTAGAATACAATATACAAGGGTTTTCAAATGTGATTAAAAAAACCTGTTTTCCATGAATATTGTCTAAAATCATGTTTTAGGCAAAATCCACAATGCAACTAGTTCGGCATATGAAGGGATACACAGTTTTTTTATAACAAACGAGAAAAATATTTTTTATACATTTTGCATGAAAAGGGTCTAAAATAATTTTTTTAACGTTCAGCACTAGAAGGATTTATGTAGAATACAACATACAAGGGTTTTCAAATGTGATTTTTTAAAAAGCTTTTTTCAATGAATATTGTCTAAAATCATGTTTTAGGCAAAATCCACAATGCAACTAGTTCGGCATATGAAGGGATACACTTTTTTTTAATATCAAACAAGACAAATATTTTTTATATATTTTGCATGAAAAGGGTCTAAAATATTTTTTTAACGTTCAGCACTAGATGGACATATGTAGAATACAACATACAAGGGTTTTCAAATGTGATAAAAAAAAGCTGTTTACCATGAATATTGTCTAAAATCATGTTTTAGGCAAAATCCACAATGCAACTAGTTCGGCATATGAAGGGATACACCTTTTTTTATAACAAACGAGAAAAATATTTTTTATACATTTTGCATGAAAAGGGTCTAAAATATTTTTTTTAACGTTCAGCACTAGAAGGATATATGTAGAATACAACATACAAGGGTTTTCAAATGTGATTTTTTAAAAAGCTTTTTTCAATGAATATTGTCTAAAATCATGTTTTACGCAAAATCCACAATATAACTAGTTCGGCATATGAAGGGATACAACGTTTTTCATAACAAACGAGAAACATTTTTTTTATACATTTTGCATGAAAAGGGTCTAAAATATTTTTTTTTTATGTTCAGCACTAGACGGACAGATGTAGAATACAATATACAAGGGTTTTCAAATGTGATTAAAAAAAACCTGTTTTCCATGAGTATTGTCTAAAATCTTGTTTTAGGCAAAATCCACAATGCAACTAGTTCGGCATATGAAGGGATACACCGTTTTTTTATAACAAACGAGAAAAATATTTTTTATACATTTTGCATGAAAAGGGTCTAAAATATTTGTTTTAACGTTCAGCACTAGAAGGATTTATGTAGAATACAACATACAAGGGTTTTCAAATGTGATTTTTTAAAAAGCTTTTTTCAATGAATATTTTCTAAAATCATGTTTTAGGCAAAATCCACAATATAACTAGTTCGGCATATGAAGGGATACACAGTTTTTGATAACAAACGTGAAAAAAAATTTGTATACATTTTACATGAAAATGGTCTAAAATATTTTTTTGACGTTCAGCACTAGATGGACATATGTAGAATACAACATACAAGGGTTTTCAAATGTGATTTAAAAAAAAGCTGTTTACCATGAATATTGTCTAAAATCATGTTTTAGGCAAAATCCACAATGCAACTAGTTCGGCATATGAAGGGATACACAGTTTTTTTTTAACAAACGTGAAAAATATTTTTTATATATTTTGCATGAAAAGGGTCTAAAATATTTTTTTTACGTTCAGCACTAGAAGGATTTATGTAGAATACAACATACAAGGGTTTTCAAATTAGATTTTTTAAAAGCTTTTTTCCATGAATATTGTCTAAAATCATGTTTTAGGCTAAATCCACAATGCAACTAGTTCGGCATATGAAGGGATACACCGTTTTTTATAACAAACGTGAAAAAAAAATTGTATACATTTTACATGAAAATGGTCTAAAATATTTTTTTTACGTTCAGCACGAGATGGACATATGTAGAATACAACATACAAGGGTTATTAAATGTGATTAAAAAAAAAGCTGTTTACCATTAATATTGTCTAATATCAGGTTTTAGGCAAAATCCACAATGCAACTAGTTCGGCATATGAAGGGATACACAGTTTTTTATAACAAACGTGAAACATATTTTTTATACATTTTGCATGAAAAGGGTCTAAAATATTTTTTTTTTATGTTCAGCACTAGACGGACAGATGTAGAATACAATATACAAGGGTTTTCAAATGTGATTAAAAAAAACCTGTTTTCCATGAGTATTGTCTAAAATCTAGTTTTAGGCAAAATCCACAATGCAACTAGTTCGGCATATGAAGGGATACACCGTTTTTTTATATCAAACGAGAAAAATATTTTTTATACATTTTGCATGAAAAGGGTCTAAAATATTTGTTTTAACGTTCAGCACTAGAAGGATTTATGTAGAATACAACATACAAGGGTTTTCAAATGTGATTTTTTAAAAAGCTTTTTTCAATGAATATTGTCTAAAATAATGTTTTAGGCAAAATCCACAATGTAACTAGTTCGCCATATGAAGGGATACAAAGTTTTTTATAACTAACAAGAAACATATTTTTTATGATTTTTGCATGAAAGGGTCTAAAATATTTTTTTAAACATTCAGCAGTTGAAGGACATATGTAGAATACAACATACAAGGGTTTTCAAATGTGATTTCTTAAAAAGCTTTTTTCAATGAATATTTTCAAAATCATGTTTTAGGCAAAATCCACAATGCTACTAGTTCGGCATATGAAGGGATACACCTTTTTTTATAACAAACGAGAAACATATTTTTTATACACTTTGTATGAAAAGGGTCTAAAATAGTTTTTTTTAACGTTCAGCACTAGAAGGATTTATGTAGAATACAACATACAAGGGTTTTCAAATGTGATTTTTTTAAAAGCTTTTTTCAATGAATATTGTCTAAAATCATGTTTTAGGCAAAATCCACAATGCAACTAGTTCGGCATATGAAGGGACACACTTTTTTAAAATAACAAACAAGACAAATATTTTTTATATATTTTGCATGAAAAGGGTCTAAAATATTATTTTTTACGTTCAGCACTAGATGGACATATGTAGAATGCAACATACAAGGGTTTTCAAATGTGATAAAAAAAAAGCTGTTTACCATGAATTTAGTCTAAAATCATGTTGTAGGGAAAATCCACAATGCAACTAGTTCGGCATATGAATCCACAAATCCACAACAACTGTTCGTTTTTTTTTATAACAAACTAGAAAAATATTTTTTATACATTTTGCATGAAAAGGGTCTAAAATATTTTTTTTCACGTTCAGCACTAGAAGGATTTATGTAGAATACAACATACAAGGGTTTTCAAATGTGATTTTTTAAAAAGCTTTTTTCAATGAATATTTTCTAAAATCATGTTTTAGGCAAAATCCACAATATAACTAGTTCGGCATATGAAGGGATACAAAGTTTTTCATAACGAACGAGAAACATATTTTTTATACATTTTGCATGAAAAGGGTCTAAAATATTTTTTTCAGGTTCAGCACTAGACGGACAGATGTAGAATACAATATACAAGGGTTTTCAAATGTGATTAAAAAAAACCTGTTTTCCATGAGTATTGTCTAAAATCTTGTTTTAGGCAAAATCCACAATGCAACTAGTTCGGCATATGAAGGGATACACCGTTTTTTTATAACAAACGAGAAAAATATTTTTTATACATTTTGCATGAAAAGGGTCTAAAATATTTTTTTTAACGTTCAGCACTAGAAGGATATATGTAGAATACAACATACAAGGGTTTTCAAATGTGATTTCTTAAAAAGCTTTTTTCAATGAATATTTTCTAAAATCATGTTTTAGGCAAAATCCAAAATATAACTAGTTCGCCATATGAAGGGATACAAAGTTTTTTATAACTAACGAGAAACATATTTTTTTATGAATTTTGCATGAAAGGGTCTAAAATATTTTTTTAAACATTCAGCAGTAGAAGGACATATGTAGAATACAACATACAAGGGTTTTCAAATGTGATTTCTTAAAAAGCTTTTTTCAATGAATATTTTCAAAATCATGTTTTAGGCAAAATCCACAATGCTACTAGTTCGGCATATGAAGGGATACACCTTTTTTTATAACAAACGAGAGAAAAATATTTTTTATACATTTTGCATGAAAAGGGTCTAAAATATATTTTTTAACATTCAGCACTAGAAGGATATATGTAGAGTACAACATACAAGGGTTTTCAAATGTGATTTTAAAAAAGCTTTTTTCAATGAATATTGTCTAAAATCATGTTTTACGCAAAATCCACAATATAACTAGTTCGGCATATGAAGGGATACAAAGTTTTTCATAACGAACGAGAAACATATTTTTTATACATTTTGCATGAAAAGGGTCTAAAATATTTTTTTAACGTTCAGCACTAGAAGGATTTATGTAGAATACAACATACAAGGGTTTTCAAATGTGATTTTTTTAAAAGCTTTTTTCAATGAATATTTTCTAAAATCATGTTTTAGGCAAAATCCACAATGCAACTAGTTCGGCATATGAAGGGACACACTTTTTTAAAATAACAAACAAGACAAATATTTTTTATATATTTTGCATGAAAAGGGTCTAAAATATTTTTTTTTACGTTCAGCACTAGATGGACATATGTAGAATGCAACATACAAGGGTTTTCAAATGTGATAAAAAAAAAAGCTGTTTACCATGAATTTAGTCTAAAATCATGTTGTAGGGAAAATCCACAATGCAACTAGTTCGGCATATGAATCCACAAATCCACAATGCAACTAGTTCGTTTTTTTATAACAAACTAGAAAAATATTTTTTATACATTTTGCATGAAAAGGGTCTAAAAAATTTTTTTTAACGTTCAGCACTAGAAGGATTTATGTAGAATACAACATACAAGGGTTTTCAAATGTGATTTTTTAAAAAGCTTTTTTCAATGAATATTTTCTAAAATCATGTTTTAGGCAAAATCCACAATGCAACTAGGTCTGCATGTGAAGGGATACACAGTTTTTTTTATAACAAACAAGAAAAAATAATTGTTATACATTTTGCATGAAAAGGGCCTAAAATATTTTTTTTTTACGTTCAGCACTGGAAGGATTTATGTAGAATACAACATACAAGGGTTTTCAAATTAGATTTTTTAAAAGCTTTTTTCCATGAATATTGTCTAAAATCATGTTTTAGGCTAAATCCACAATGCAACTAGTTCGGCATATGAAGGGATACACCGTTTTTTATAACAAACGTGAAAAAAAATTTGTATACATTTTACATGAAAATTGTCTAAAATATTTTTTTTACGTTCAGCACTAGATGGACATATGGAGAATACAACATACAAGGGTTTTTAAATGTGATTTAAAAAAAAGCTGTTTACCATGAATATTGTCTAATATCATGTTTTAGGCAAAATCCACAATGCAACTAGTTCGGCATATGAAGGGATACACAGTTTTTTTTTAACAAACGTGAAAAATATATTTTATATATTTTGCATGAAAAGGGTCTAAATATTTTTTTTACGTTCAGCACTAGAAGGATATATGTAGAATAAAACATACAAGGGTTTTCAAATGTGATTTTTTTAAAAGCTTTTTTCAATTAATATTGTCTAAAATCATGTTTTAGGCAAAATCCACAATGCAACTAGTTCGGCATATGAAGGGATACACAGTTTTTTATAACAAACGAGAAGCACATTTTTATACATTTTGCATGAAAAGGGTCAAAAATATTTTTTTTATGTTCAGCACTAGATGGACATAAGTAGAATACAACATACAAGGGTTTTCAAATGTGATTTAATAAAAAGCTGTTTACCATGAATATTGTCTAAAATCATGTTTTAGGCAAAATCCACAATGCAGCTAGTTTGGCATAAGAAGGGATACATAGTTTTTTTATAACAAACGTGAAAAATATTTTTTATACATTTTGCATGAAAAGGGTCTAAAATATTTTTTTTTACGTTCAGCACTAGAAGGACATATGTAGAATGCAACATACAAGGGTTTTCAAATGTGATAAAAAAAAAGCTGTTTACCATGAATTTAGTCTAAAATCATGTTGTAGGGAAAATCCACAATGCAACTAGTTCGGCATATGAATCCACAAATCCACAATGCAACTAGTTCGTTTTTTTTATAACAAACTAGAAAAATATTTTTTATACATTTTGCATGAAAAGGGTCTAAAAAATTTTTTTTAACGTTCAGCACTAGAAGGATTTATGTAGAATACAACATACAAGGGTTTTCAAATGTGATTTTTTAAAAAGCTTTTTTCAATGAATATTTTCTAAAATCATGTTTTAGGCAAAATCCACAATGCAACTAGGTCTGCATGTGAAGGGATACACAGTTTTTTTTATAACAAACAAGTAAAAATATTTGTTATACATTTTGCATGAAAAGGGCCTAAAATATTTTTTTTTTACGTTCAGCACTGGAAGGATTTATGTAGAATACAACATACAAGGGTTTTCAAATTAGATTTTTTAAAAAGCTTTTTCCATGAATATTGTCTAAAATCATGTTTTAGGCTAAATCCACAATGCAACTAGTTCGGCATATGAAGGGATACACCGTTTTTTATAACAAACGTGAAAAAAAAATTGTATACATTTTACATGAAAATTGTCTAAAATATTTTTTTTACGTTCAGCACTAGATGGACATATGGAGAATACAACATACAAGGGTTTTTAAATGTGATTTAAAAAAAAGCTGTTTACCATGAATATTGTCTAATATCATGTTTTAGGCAAAATCCACAATGCAACTAGTTCGGCATATGAAGGGATACACAGTTTTTTTTTAACAAACGTGAAAAATATTTTTTATATATTTTGCATGAAAAGGGTCTAAATATTTTTTTTACGTTCAGCACTAGAAGGATATATGTAGAATACAACATACAAGGGTTTTCAAATGTGATTTTTTTAAAAGCTTTTTTCAATGAATATTGTCTAAAATCATGTTTTAGGCAAAATCCACAATGCAACTAGTTCGGCATATGAAGGGATACACAGTTTTTTTATAACAAACGAGAAGCACATTTTTATACATTTTGCATGAAAAGGGTCAAAAATATTTTTTTTATGTTCAGCACTAGATGGACATAAGTAGAATACAACATACAAGGGTTTTCAAATGTGATTTAATAAAAAGCTGTTTACCATGAATATTGTCTAAAATCATGTTTTAGGCAAAATCCACAATGCAGCTAGTTCGGCATATGAAGGGATACACAGTTTTTTTATAACAAACGTGAAAAATATTTTTTATACATTTTGCATGAAAAGGGTCTAAAATATTTTTTTTTACGTTCAGCACTAGAAGGATATATGTAGAATACAACATACAAGGGTTTTCAAATGTGATTTCTTAAAAAGCTTTTTTCAATGAATATTTTCTAAAATCATGTTTTAGGCAAAATCCACAATGCAACTAGTTCGGCATATGAAGGGATACAAAGTTTTTTATAACTAACGAGAAACATATTTTTTATACATATTGCATGAAAGGGTCTAAAATATTTTTTTAAACATTCAGCAGTAGAAGGACATATGTAGAATACAACATACAAGGGTTTTCAAATGTGATTATTTTAAAATCTTTTTTCAATGAATATTGTCTAAAATCATGTTTTAGGCAAAATCCACAATATAACTAGTTCGGCATATGAAGGGATACAAAGTTTTTTATAGAGAACGAGAAACATATTTTTTATACATTTTGCATGAAAAGGGTCTAAAATATTTTTTTTTACGTTCAGCACTAGGAGGACATATGTAGAATACAATATACAAGGGTTTTCAAATGTGATTTTATAAAAAGCTTTTTTCAAATAATATTGTCTAAAATCATTTTTTAGGCAAAATCCACAATGCAACTAGTTCGGCAAATGAAGGGAGACACCGTTTTTTATAACAAAAGAGAAAAATATTTTTTATAAGTTTTGCATTTAAAGGGTCTAAAATAAAAATAATTACGTTCAGCACTAGACGGACAGATGTAAAATACAATATACAAGGGTTTTCAAATGTGATTTAAAAAAAACATGTTTCCCATGAATATTGTCTAAAATCATGTTTTAGGCAAAATCCACAATGAAACTAGTTCGGCATATGAAGGAATACAACGTTTTTTTATAACAAACGTGAAAAATATTTTTTTTATACATTTTGCATGAAAAGGGTCTAAAATATTTTTTCCACGTTCAACACTAAAAGGACATATGTAGAATACAACCCACAAGGGTTTTCAAATGCGATTTAAAAAAAAGCTGTTTACCATGAATATTGTCTAAAATCATGTTTTAGGCAAAATCCACAATGCAACTAGTTTGGCATATTAAGGGATAGACCTTTTTTTTATAACAAACGAGAAAAATATTTTTTATACATTTTGCATGAAAAGGGTCTAAAATATTTTTTTACGTTCAGCACTAGAAGGATATATGTAGAATAAAACATACAAGGGTTTTCAAATGTGATTTTTTAAAAAGCTTTTTTCAATGAATATTGTCTAAAATCATGTTTTAGGCAAAATCCACAATGCAACTAGTTCGGCATATGAAGGGATACACAGTTTTTTTATAACTAACGAGAAGCACATATTTTTATACATTTTGCATGAAAAGGGTCTAAAATATTTTTTTTATGTTCAGCACTAGATGGACATAAGTAGAATACAACATACAAGGGTTTTCAAATGTGATTTAATAAAAAGCTGTTTACCATGAATATTGTCTAAAATCATGTTTTAGGCAAAATCCACAATGCAGCTAGTTTGGCATAAGAAGGGATACATAGTTTTTTTATAACAAACGTGAAAAATATTTTTTATACATTTTGCATGAAAAGGGTCTAAAATATTTTTTTTTACGTTCAGCACTAGAAGGATATATGTAGAATACAACATACAAGGGTTTTCAAATGTGATTTCTTAAAAAGCTTTTTTCAATGAATATTTTTAAAAAACATGTTTTAGGCAAAATCCACAATGCAACTAGTTCGGCATATGAAGGGATACAAAGTTTTTTATAACTAACGAGAAACATATTTTTTATACATATTGCATGAAAGGGTCTAAAATATTTTTTTAAACATTCAGCAGTAGAAGGACATATGTAGAATACAACATACAAGGGTTTTCAAATGTGATTATTTTAAAATCTTTTTTCAATGAATATTGTCTAAAATCATGTTTTAGGCAAAATCCACAATGCAACTAGTTCGGCATATGAAGGGATACACAGTTTTTTTATAGACGAAACGAGAAACATATTTTTATACATTTTGCATGAAAAGGGTCTAAAATATTTTTTTTTACGTTCAGCACTAGGAGGACATATGTAGAATACAATATACAAGGGTTTTCAAATGTGATTTTATAAAAAGCTTTTTTCAAATAATATTGTCTAAAATCATTTTTTAGGCAAAATCCACAATGCAACTAGTTCGGCAAATGAAGGGAGACACCGTTTTTTATAACAAAAGAGAAAAATATTTTTTATAAGTTTTGCATTTAAAGGGTCTAAAATAAAAATAATTACGTTCAGCACTAGACGGACAGATGTAAAATACAATATACAAGGGTTTTCAAATGTGATTTAAAAAAAACATGTTTCCCATGAATATTGTCTAAAATCATGTTTTAGGCAAAATCCACAATGAAACTAGTTCGGCATATGAAGGAATACAACGTTTTTTTATAACAAACGTGAAAAATATTTTTTTTATACATTTTGCATGAAAAGGGTCTAAAATATTTTTTCCACGTTCAACACTAAAAGGACATATGTAGAATACAACCCACAAGGGTTTTCAAATGCGATTTAAAAAAAAGCTGTTTACCATGAATATTGTCTAAAATCATGTTTTAGGCAAAATCCACAATGCAACTAGTTTGGCATATTAAGGGATAGACCTTTTTTTTATAACAAACGAGACAAATATTTTTTATACATTTTGCATGAAAAGGGTCTAAATATTTTTTTTACGTTCAGCACTAGAAGGATATATGTAGAATAAAACATACAAGGGTTTTCAAATGTGATTTTTTTAAAAGCTTTTTTCAATGAATATTGTCTAAAATCATGTTTTAGGCAAAATCCACAATGCAACTAGTTCGGCATATGAAGGGATACACAGTTTTTTATAACAAACGAGAAGCACATTTTTATACATTTTGCATGAAAAGGGTCAAAAATATTTTTTTACGTTCAGCACTAGAAGGACATATGTAGAATACAACATACAAGGGTTTTCAAATGTGATTTAATAAAAAGCTGTTTACCATGAATATTGTCTAAAATCATGTTTTAGGCAAAATCCACAATGCAGCTAGTTCGGCATAAGAAGGGATACACAGTTTTTTTATAACAAACGTGAAAAATATTTTTATACATTTTGCATGAAAAGGGTCTAAAATATTTTTTTTACGTTCAGCACTAGAAGGATATATGTAGAATACAACATACAAGGGTTTTCAAATGTGATTTCTTAAAAAGCTTTTTTCAATGAATATTTTCTAAAAATCATGTTTTAGGCAAAATCCACAATGCAACTAGTTCGGCATATGAAGGGATACAAAGTTTTTTATAACTAACGAGAAACATATTTTTTATACATTTGCATGAAAGGGTCTAAAATATTTTTTTAAACATTCAGCACTAGAAGGACATATGTAGAATACAACATACAAGGGTTTTCAAATGTGATTATTTTAAAATCTTTTTTCAATGAATATTGTCTAAAATCATGTTTTAGGCAAAATCCACAATACAACTAGTTCGGCATATGAAGGGATACAAAGTTTTTTTATAGACAAACGAGAAACATATTTTTTATACATTTTGCATGAAAAGGGTCTAAAATATTTTTTTTTACGTTCAGCACTAGAAGGACATATGTAGAATTCAACATACAAGGGTTTTCAAATGTGATTTTATAAAAAGCTTTTTTCAATGAATATTGTCTAAAATCATTTTTAGGCAAAATCCACAATGCAACTAGTTCGGCATATGAAGGGATACACCGTTTTTTTATAACAAAAGAGAAAAATATTTTTTATAAGTTTTGCATTTAAAGGGTCTAAAATAAAAATAATTACGTTCAGCACTAGACGGACAGATGTAAAATACAATATACAAGGGTTTTCAAATGTGATTTAAAAAAAACATGTTTCCCATGAATATTGTCTAAAATCATGTTTTAGGCAAAATCCACAATGCAACTAGTTTGGCATATTAAGGGATAGACCTTTTTTTTATAACAAACGAGAAAAATATATTTTGTATATTTTTTATGAAAAGGGTCTAAAATATTTTTTTTAACATTCAGCACTAGAAGGATATATGGAGAGTACAACATACAAGGGTTTTCAAATGTGATTTCTTAAAAAGTTTTTTTCAATGAATATTTTCTAAAATCATGTTTTAGGCAAAATCCACATTATAACTAGTTCGGCATATGAAGGGATACACAGTTTTTTTTAATAACTAACGAGAAAAATATTTCTTATACATTTTGCATGAAAAGGGTCTAAAATATTTTTTTTACGTTCGGCACTAGAAGGATATATGTAGAATACAGCATACAAGGGTTTTTAAATGTGATTTTTTTTTAAAGCTTTTTTCAATGAATATTTTCTAAAATCATGTTTTAGGATAAATCCAAACTGCAACTAGTTCGGCATATGAAGGGATACAACGTTTTTTTTATAACAAACGTGAAAAATATTTTTTATACATTTTGCATGAAAAGGGTCTAAAATATTTTCTTTTACGTTCAGCACTAGAAGGATATATGTAGAATACAACATACAAGGGTTTTCAAATGTGATTTAAAAAAAGCTGTTTACCATGAATATTGTCTAAAATCATGTTTTAGGAAAAAATCCACAATGCAACTAGTTCGGCATATGAAGGGATACACAGTTTTTTATAACAAACGTGAAACATATTTTTTATACATTTTGCATGAAAAGGGTCTAAAATATTTTTTTAACGTTCAGCACTAGAAGGACATATGTAGAATACAACATACAAGGGTTTTCAAATGTGATTTCTTAAAAAGCTTTTTTCAATGAATATTTTTTTTAAACATGTTTTAGGCAAAATCCACAATGCAACTAGTTCGGCATATGAAGGGATACAAAGTTTTTTATAACTAACGAGAAACATATTTTTATACATATTGCATGAAAAGGGTCTAAAATATTTTTTTAAACATTCAGCAGTAGAAGGACATATGTAGAATACAACATACAAGGGTTTTCAAATGTGATTTTTTTAAAAGCTTTTTTCAATGAATATTGTCTAAAATCATGTTTTAGGCAAAATCCACAATATAACTAGTTCGGCATATGAAGGGATACAAAGTTTTTTATAGTGAACGAGAAACATATTTTTTATACATTTTGCATGAAAAGGGTCTAAAATATATTTTTTTACGTTCAGCACTAGGAGGACATATGTAGAATACAATATACAAGGGTTTTCAAATGTGATTTTTTAAAAAGCTTTTTTCAAATAATATTGTCTAAAATCATTTTTTAGGCAAAATCCACAATGCAACTAGTTCGGCATATGAAGGGAGACACCGTTTTTTATAACAAAAGAGAAAAATATTTTTTATACGTTTTGCATTTAAAGGGTCTAAAATAAAAATAATTACGTTCAGCACTAGACGGACAGATGTAAAATACAATATACAAGGGTTTTCAAATGTGATTTAAAAAAAACATGTTTCCCATGAATATTGTCTAAAATCATGTTTTAGGCAAAATCCACAATGAAACTAGTTCGGCATATGAAGGAATACAAAGTTTTTTATAACAAACAAGAAAAAGATTTTTTATACATTTTGCATGAAAAGGATCTAAAATAATTTTTTTTTACGTTCAACACTAGGAGGACATATGTAGAATACAATATACAAGGGTTTTCAAATGTGATTTTTTTAAAAGCTTTTTTCAATGAATATTTTCTAAAATCATGTTTTAGGCAAAATCCACATTATAACTAGTTAGGCTTATGAATGGATACAAAGTTTTTATAACAAACGTGAAAAATATTTTTTTTATACATTTTGCATGAAAAGGGTCTAAAATATTTTTCCCACGTTCAGCACTAGAAGGACATATGTAGAATACAACACACAAGGGTTTTCAAATGTGATTTAAAAAAAAGCTGTTTACCATGAATATTGTCTAAAATCATGTTTTAGGCAAAATCCACAATGCAACTAGTTCGGCATATTAAGGGATACACCTATTTTTTATAACAAACGAGAAAAATATTTTTTTTATATTTTTTATGAAAAGGGTCTAAAATATGTTTTTTCACGTTCAGCACTACACGGACAGATGTAGAATACAATATACAAGGGCTTTCAAATGTGATTTAAAAAAAGCTGTTTTTCCATAAATATTGTCTAAAATCATGTTTTAGGCTAAATCCACAATGCAACTATTTCGGCATATGAAGGGATACACAGTTTTTTATAACAAACGTGAAAAATATTTTGTATACATTTTGCATGAAAAGGGTCTAAAATATTGTTTTAATTTTTTTTAACATTCAGCACTAGAAGGATGTATGTAGAATACAACATACAAGGGTTTTCAAATGTGATTTAAAAATAAGCTGTTTTCCATGAATATTGTCTAAAATCATGTTTTAGGCAAAATCCACAATGCAACTAGTTCGGCATATGAAGGGATACACAGTTTTTTTTATAACAAACGAGAAAAATATTTTTTATACATTTTGCATGAAAAGGGTCTAAAATATGTTTTTTCACGTTCAGCACTAGACGGACAGATGTAGAATACAAGATACAAGTGCTTTCAAATGTGATTTTAAAAAATCTGTTTTTCCATGAATATTGTCTAAAATCATGTTTTAGGCTAAATCCACAATGCAACTATTTCGGCATATGAAGGGATACACAGTTTTTTTTAACAAACGTGAAACATATTTTTTATATATTTTGCATGAAAAGGGTCTAAAATATTTTTTTCCACATTCAGCACTAGAAGTATTTATGTAGAATACAACATACAAGGGTTTTCAAATGTGATTTTTTAAAAAGCTCTTTTCAATGAATATTGTCTAAAATCATGTTTTAGGCAAAATCCACAATGCAACTAGTTCGGCATATGAAGGGATACACAGTTTTTTATAACAAACGAGAAGCACATTTTTATACATTTTGCATGAAAAGGGTCTAAAAATATTTTTTTACGTTCAGCACTAGATGG
The DNA here is from genome assembly GCF_020615455.1 of Coregonus clupeaformis. NCBI lineage: Eukaryota > Metazoa > Chordata > Actinopteri > Salmoniformes > Salmonidae > Coregonus > Coregonus clupeaformis. Next base: position 119,374 of record NW_025534523.1, on the reverse strand, counting down.
ACATATGTAGAATACAACATACAAGGGTTTTCAAATGTGATTTAATAAAAAGCTGTTTACCATGAATATTGTCTAAAATCATGTTTTAGGCAAAATCCACAATGCAGCTAGTTCGGCATATGAAGGGATACACAGTTTTTTTATAACAAACGTGAAAAATATTTTTTATACATTTTGCATGAAAAGGGTCTAAAATATTTTTTTTACGTTCAGCACTAGAAGGATATATGTAGAATACAACATACAAGGGTTTTCAAATGTGATTTCTTAAAAAGCTTTTTTCAATGAATATTGTCTAAAAATCATGTTTTAGGCAAAATCCACAATGCAACTAGTTCGGCATATGAAGGGATACAAAGTTTTTTATAACTAACGAGAAACATATTTTTTATACATATTGCATGAAAAGGGTCTAAAATATTTTTTTAAACGTTCAGCACTAGAAGGACATATGTAGAATACAACATACAAGGGTTTTCAAATGTGATTATTTTAAAAAGTCTTTTTCAATGAATATTGTCTAAAATCATGTTTTAGGCAAAATCCACAATATAACTAGTTCGGCATATGAAGGGATACAAAGTTTTTTATAGAGAACGAGAAACATATTTTTTATACATTTTGCATGAAAAGGGTCTAAAATATTTTTTTTTACGTTCAGCACTAGGAGGACATATGTAGAATACAATATACAAGGGTTTTCAAATGTGATTTTATAAAAAGCTTTTTTCAAATAATATTGTCTAAAATCATTTTTTAGGCAAAATCCACAATGCAACTAGTTCGGCAAATGAAGGGAGACACCGTTTTTTATAACAAAAGAGAAAAATATTTTTTATAAGTTTTGCATTTAAAGGGTCTAAAATAAAAATAATTACGTTCAGCACTAGACGGACAGATGTAAAATACAATATACAAGGGTTTTCAAATGTGATTTAAAAAAAACATGTTTCCCATGAATATTGTCTAAAATCATGTTTTAGGCAAAATCCACAATGAAACTAGTTCGGCATATGAAGGAATACAACGTTTTTTTATAACAAACGTGAAAAATATTTTTTTTATACATTTTGCATGAAAAGGGTCTAAAATATTTTTTCCACGTTCAACACTAAAAGGACATATGTAGAATACAACCCACAAGGGTTTTCAAATGCGATTTAAAAAAAAGCTTTTTACCATGAATATTGTCTAAAATCATGTTTTAGGCAAAATCCACAATGCAACTAGTTCGGCATATTAAGGGATACACCTTTTTTTTATAACAAACGAGACAAATATTTTTTATACATTTTGCATGAAAAGGGTCTAAATATTTTTTTTACGTTCAGCACTAGAAGGATATATGTAGAATAAAACATACAAGGGTTTTCAAATGTGATTTTTTTAAAAGCTTTTTTCAATGAATATTGTCTAAAATCATGTTTTAGGCAAAATCCACAATGCAACTAGTTCGGCATATGAAGGGATACACAGTTTTTTATAACAAACGAGAAGCACATTTTTATACATTTTGCATGAAAAGGGTCAAAAATATTTTTTTTATGTTCAGCACTAGATGGACATAAGTAGAATACAACATACAAGGGTTTTCAAATGTGATTTAATAAAAAGCTGTTTACCATGAATATTGTCTAAAATCATGTTTTAGGCAAAATCCACAATGCAGCTAGTTTGGCATAAGAAGGGATACATAGTTTTTTTATAACAAACGTGAAAAATATTTTTTATACATTTTGCATGAAAAGGATCTAAAATATTTTTTTTACGTTCAGCACTAGAAGGATATATGTAGAATAAAACATAGAAGGGTTTTCAAATGTGATTTATTAAAAAGCTTTTTTCAATGAATATTGTCTAAAATCATGTTTTAGGCAAAATCCACAATGCAACTAGTTCGGCATATGAAGGGATACAAAGTTTTTTATAACTAACGAGAAACATATTTTTTATACATTTTGCATGAAAGGGTCTAAAATATTTTTTTAAACATTCAGCACTAGAAGGACATATGTAGAATACAACATACAAGGGTTTTCAAATGTGATTATTTTAAAATTTTTTTCAATGAATATTGTCTAAAATCATGTTTTAGGCAAAATCCACAATGCAACTAGTTCGGCATATGAAGGGATACAAAGTTTTTTTATAAGAAACGAGAAACATATTTTTTATACATTTTGCATGAAAAGGGTCTAAAATATTTTTTTTACGTTCAGCACTAGAAGGACATATGTAGAATACAACATACAAGGGTTTTCAAATGTGATTTTATAAAAAGCTTTTTTCAATAATATTGTCTAAAATCATTTTTTAGGCAAAATCCACAATGCAACTAGTTCGGCATATGAAGGGATACACCGTTTTTTTATAACAAAGAGAAAAATATTTTTTATAAGTTTTGCATTAAAAGGGTCTAAAATAAAAATTATTTACGTTCAGCACTAGACGGACATATGTAAATACAACATACAAGGGTTTTCAAATGTGATTTAAAAAAACATGTTTCCATGAATATTGTCTAAAATCATGTTTTAGGCAAAATCCACAATGCAACTAGTTCGGCATATGAAGGGATACACAGTTTTTTTTATAACAAACGAGAAAAATACTTTTTATATATTTTGCATGAAAAGGGTCTAAAATATTTTTTTTAACATTCAGCACTAGAAGGATATATGTAGAGTACAACATACAAGGGTTTTCAAATGTGATTTCTTAAAAAGTTTTTTTCAATGAATATTGTCTAAAATCATGTTTTAGGCAAAATCCACAATGCAACTAGTTCGGCATATGAAGGGATACACAGTTTTTTTTTATAACAAACGAGAAAAATACTTTTTATATATTTTGCATGAAAAGGGTCTAAAATATTTTTTTTTACATTCAGCACTAGAAGGATATATGTAGAGTACAACATACAAGGGTTTTCAAATGTGATTTTTTTAAAAAGCTTTTTTCAATGAATATTTTCTAAAATCATGTTTTAGGCAAAATCCACAATGCAACTAGTTCGGCACATGAAGGGATACAATTATTTTTATAAAAAACTTGAAAAATATTTTTATACATTTTGCATGAAAAGGGTCTAAAATATTTTTTTTACGTTCAGCACTAGAAGGATATATGTAGAATACAACATACAAGGGTTTTCAAATGTGATTTAAAAAAAGCTGTTTACCATGAATATTGTCTAAAATCATGTTTTAGGCAAAAATCCACAATGCAACTAGTTCGGCATATGAAGGGATACACAGTTTTTTTATAACAAACGTGAAAAATATTTTTATACATTTTGCATGAAAAGGGTCTAAAATATTTTTTTAACGTTCAGCACTAGAAGGACATATGTAGAATACAACATACAAGGGTTTTCAAATGTGATTTCTTAAAAAGCTTTTTTCAATGAATATTTTCTAAAATCATGTTTTAGGCAAAATCCACAATGCAACTAGTTCGGCATATGAAGGGATACAAAGTTTTTTATAACTAACGAGAAACATATTTTTTATACATTTTGCATGAAAAGGGTCTAAAATATTTTTTTTAAACATTCAGCACTAGAAGGACATATGTAGAATACAACATACAAGGGTTTTCAAATGTGATTTTTTAAAAAGCTTTTTTCAATGAATATTGTCTAAAATCATGTTTTAGGCAAAATCCACAATACAACTAGTTCGGCATATGAAGGGATACAAAGTTTTTTATAGTGAACGAGAAACATATTTTTTATACATTTTGCATGAAAAGGGTCTAAAATATTTTTTTTTACGTTCAGCACTAGGAGGACATATGTAGAATACAATATACAAGGGTTTTCAAATGTGATTTTAAAAAAAGCTTTTTTCAAATGAATATTGTCTAAAATCATGTTTTAGGCAAAATCCACAATGCAACTAGTTCGGCATATGAAGGGATACACCGTTTTTTTATAACAAAAGAGAAAAATATTTTTTATACGTTTTGCATGAAAAGGGTCTAAAATAAAATTTATTACGTTCAGCACTAGAAGGACAGATGTAAATACAACATACAAGGGTTTTCAAATGTGATTTAAAAAAACTGTTTCCATGAATATTTTCTAAAATCATGTTTTAGGCAAAATCTACAATGCAACTAGTTCGGCATATGAAGGGATACAAAGTTTTTTTATAACAAACAAGAAAAATATTTTTTATACATTTTGCATGAAAAGAGTCTAAAATATTTTTTTTTACGTTCAGCACTAGAAGGACATATGTACAATTCAATATACAAGGGTTTTCAAATATGATTTTTTTAAAAGCTTTTTTCAATTAATATTGTCTAAAATCATGTTTTAGGCAAAATCCACAATGCAACTAGTTCGGCATATGAAGGGATACAAAGTTTTTTTATAACAAACGTGAAAAATATTTTTTTATACATTTTGCATGAAAAGGGTCTAAAATATTTTTTCACGTTCAGCACTAGAAGGACATATGTAGAATACAACACACAAGGGTTTTCAAATGTGATTTAAAAAAGCTGTTTACCATGAATATTGTCTAAAATCATGTTTTAGGCAAAATCCACAATGCAACTAGTTCGGCATATTAAGGGATACACAGTTTTTTTATAACAAACGAGAAAAATATTTTTTTATATATTTTGCATGAAAAGGGTCTAAAATATGTTTTTTACGTTCAGCACTAGAAGGACATATGTAGAATACAACATACAAGGGCTTTCAAATGTGATTTAAAAAAAGCTGTTTTTCCATAAATATTGTCTAAAATCATGTTTTAGGCTAAATCCACAATGCAACTATTTCGGCATATGAAGGGATACACAGTTTTTTATAACAAACGTGAAAAATATTTTGTATACATTTTGCATGAAAAGGGTCTAAAATATTGTTTTAATTAATTAATTAATTAATTAACATTCAGCACTAGAAGGATGTATGTAGAATACAACATACAAGGGTTTTCAAATGTGATTTAAAAATAAGATGTTTTCCATGAATATTGTCTAAAATCATGTTTTAGGCAAAATCCACAATGCAACTAGTTCGGCATATGAAGGGATACACAGTTTTTTTTATAACAAATGAGAAAAATATTTTTTATACATTTTGCATGAAAAGGGTCTAAAATATGTTTTTTCACGTTCAGCACTAGACGGACAGATGTAGAATACAAGATACAAGTGCTTTCAAATGTGATTTTAAAAAATCTGTTTTTCCATGAATATTGTCTAAAATCATGTTTTAGGCTAAATCCACAATGCAACTAGTTCGGCATATGAAGGGATACACAGTTTTTTTTTAACAAACGAGAAACATATTTTTTATACATTTTGCATGAAAAGGGTCTAAAATATTTTTTTCACGTTCAGCACTAGAAGTATATATGTAGAATACAACATACAAGGGTTTTCAAATGTGATTTTTTAAAAAGCTCTTTTCAATGAATATTGTCTAAAATCATGTTTTAGGCAAAATCCACAATGCAACTAGTTCGGCATATGAAGGGATACAAAGTTTTTTTTATAACAAATGTGAAACATATTTTTTATACATTTTGATTGAAAAGGGTCTAAAATATTTTCTTTTACGTTCAGCACTAGAAGGACATATGTAGAATACAACATACAAGGGTTTTCAAATGTGATCAAAAAAAAGCTGTTTCAATGAATATTGTCTAAAATCATGTTTTAGGCAAAATCCACAATGCAACAAGTTCGGCATATGAAGGGATACACAGTTTTTTTATAACAAACGTGAAAAATATTTTGTATACATTTTGCATGAAAAGGGTCTAAAATATTTTTATTTAACATTCAGCACTAGAAGGATATATGTAGAATACAACATACAAGGGTTTTCAAATGTGATTTTTAAAAAAGCTGTTTCCATGAATATTGTCTAAAATCATGTTTTAGGCTATATTTTATATATATTTTTATATATTTTTTTATATATTTGGATGAAAAGGGTCTAAAATATATTTTTTTTACGTTCAGCACTAGAAGGACATATGTAGAATAAAACATACAAGTGTTTTCAAATGTGATTTTAAAAAAAAGCTGTTTACCATGAATATTGTCTAAAATCATGTTTTAGGCAAAATCCACAGTGCAACTAGTTCGGCATATGAAGGGATACAACGTTTTTTTTATAACAAACGTGAAAACATATTTTTTATATATTTTGCATGAAAAGGGTCTTAAATATTTTTTTTAACGTTCAGCACTACAAGTATTTATGTAGAATACAACATACAAGGGTTTTCAAATGTGATTTTTTTAAAAGCTTTTTTCAATGAATATTGTCTAAAATCATGTTTTAGGCTAAATCCACAATGCAACAAGTTCGGCATATGAAGGGATACACAGTTTTTTTATAACAAACGTGAAAAATATTTTGTATACATTTTGCATCAAAAGGGTCTAAAATATTGTTTTAATTAATTAATTAATTAATTAACATTCAGCACTAGAAGGATATATGTAGACTACAACATACAAGGGTTTTCAAATGTGATTTTTTAAAAATTTGTTACCATGAATATTGTCTAAAATCATGTTTTAGGCTATATTTTTTATATATTTTTTATATATTTTGCATGAAAAGGGTCTAAAATATTTTTTTTACGTTCAGCACTAGAAGGACATATGTAGAATACAACATACAAGGGTTTTCAAATGTGATAACAAAAAAGTTTTTTCAATTAATATTGTCTAAAATCATGTTTTAGGCAAAATCCATAATTTAACTAGTTCGGCATATGAAGGGATACACAGTTTTTTATAACAAACGAGAAAAATAATTTTTATACATTTTGCATGAAAAGGGTCTAAAATATTTTTTTCCACATTCAGCACTAGAAGGATTTATGTAGAATACAACATACAAGGGTTTTCAAATATGATTTTTTAAAAATCTTTTTTCAATGAATATTGTCTAAAATCATGTTTGAGGCAAAATCTACAATGCAACTAGTTCGGTATATGAAGGGATACAAAGTTTTTTTTTTAGAAACGTGAAACATATTTTTTATTCATTTTGATTGAAAAGGGTCTAAAATATTTTTTTTACATTCAGCACTAGAAGGATATATTTAGAATACAACATACAAGGGTTTTCAAAAGGATTTTAAAAAAAAACTTTTTTCAATGAATGTTTTCTAAAATCATATTTTAGGCAAAATCCACAATGCAACTAGTTCGGCATATGAAGGGATACAAAGTTTTTTTATAACAAACGAGAAACACATTTTTATACATTTTGCATGAAAAGGGTCTAAAACATTTTTTTTTACGTTCAGCACTAGAAGGATATATGTAGAATATAATATACAAGGGTTTTCAAATGTGATTAAAAAAAAAGCTGTTTTCCATGAATGTTTTCTAAAATTATGTTTTAGGCAAAATCCACAATATAACTAGTTCGGCATATGAAGGGATACAATGTTTTTTTTATAACAAACGAGAAACACATTTTTATACATTTTGCATGAAAAGGGTCTAAAATATTTTTTTTTACATTCATCACTAGAAGGATATATGTAGAATACAATATACAAGGGTTTTCAAATGTGATTTAAAAAAACTCTTTCACATGAATATTGTCTAAAATCATATTTTAGGCAAAATCCACAATGCAACTAGTTCGGCATATGAAGGGATACACAGTTTTTTTAATAAAAAATGAGAAAAATATTTTTTATACATTTTGCATGAAAAGGGTCTAAAATATTTTTTTTAACGTTCAGCACAAGAAGGATATATGTAGAATACAGCATAAAAGGATTTTTCAATGTGATTTTTTAAAAGCTTTTTTCAATGAATATTTCTAAAATCATGTTTTAGGCAAAATCCACAAACTGCAACTAGTTCGGCATATGAAGGGATACAAATTTTTTTTATAACAAACGTGAAAAATATTTTTTATACATTTTGCATGAAAAGGGTCTAAAAATATTTTTTTTACGTTCAGCACTAGAAGGACATATGTAGAATACAACATACAAGGGTTTTCAAATGTGATTTTTAAAAAGCCCTTTTTTCAATGAATATTGTCTAAATCATGTTTTAGGCAAAATCTACAATGCAACTAGTTCGGCATATGAAGGGATACAAAGTTTTTTTTTTAACAAACGTGAAACATATTTTTTATTCATTTTGATTGAAAAGGGTCTAAAATATTTTTTTTAAATTCAGCACTAGAAGGGTATATGTAGAATACAACATACAAGGGTTTTCAAATGTGATTTTAAAAAAAGCTTTTTTCAATGAATGTTTTCTAAATTCATATTTTAGTCAAAATCCACAATGCAACTAGTTCGGCATATGAAGAGATACAAAGTTTTTTTTATAACAAACGAGAAACACATTTTTATACATTTTGCATGAAAAGGGTCTAAAAAATTTTGTTTACGTTCAGCACTAGAAGGATATATGTAGAATACAATATACAAGGGTTTTCAAATGTGATTTAAAAAAAACCTGTTTCCCATGAATATTGTCTAAAATCATCTTTTAGGCAAAATCCACAGTGCAACTAGTTCGGCATATGAAGGGATACACAGTTTTTTTTATAACAAACGTGAAACATATTTTTTATATATTTTGCATGAAAAGGGTCAAAATATTTTTTTTACGTTCAGCACTAGAATGACATATGTAGAATACAACATAAAAGGGTTTTCAAATGTGATTTTTAAAAAGCTTTTTTCAATGAATTTTGTCTAAAATCATGTTTTAGGCAAAATCCACAATGCAACTAGTTCGGCATATGAAGGATACACAGTTTTTTATAACAAACAAGAAACACATTTTTTATACATTTTGCAGGAAAAGGGTCTAAAATAATTTTTTTAACTTTCAGCACTAGAAGGATTTATGTAGAATACAACATACAAGGGTTTCAAATGTGATTTTTGAAAACGCTTTTTTCAATGAATATTGTCTAAAATCATGTTTTAGGCAAAATCCACAATGCAACTAGTTTGGCATATGAAGGGATACACCTTTTTTTATAACAAACGTGAAAAATATTTTGTATACATTTTGCATGAAAAGGGTCTAAAATATTGTTTTAATTAATTAATTAATTATTTAACATTCAGCACTAGAAGGATGTATGTAGAATACAACATACAAGGGTTTTCAAATGTGATTTTTAAAAAAGCTGTTTCCATGAATATTGTCTAAAATCATGTTTTAGGCTATATTTTATATATATTTTTATATATTTTTTTATATATTTGGATGAAAAGGGTCTAAAATATTTTTTTTTTACGTTCAGCACTAGAAGGACATATGTAGAATAAAACATACAAGTGTTTTCAAATGTGATTTAAAAAAAAAGCTGTTTACCATGAATATTGTCTAAAATCATGTTTTAGGCAAAATCCACAGTGCAACTAGTTCGGCATATGAAGGGATACAACGTTTTTTTTTAACAAACGTGAAACATATTTTTTATATATTTTGCATGAAAAGGGTCTTAAATTTTTTTTAACGTTCAGCACTACAAGTATTTATGTAGAATACAACATACAAGGGTTTTCAAATGTGATTTTTTAAAAAGCTTTTTTCAATGAATATTGTCTAAAATCATGTTTTAGGCTAAATCCACAATGCAACAAGTTCGGCATATGAAGGGATACACAGTTTTTTATAACAAACGTGAAAAATATTTTGTATACATTTTGCATCAAAAGGGTCTAAAATATTGTTTTAATTTTAACATTCAGCACTAGAAGGATATATGTAGACTACAACATACAAGGGTTTTCAAATGTGATTTTTTAAAAAGCTTTTTCCATGAATATTGTCTAAAATCATGTTTTAGGCCAAATATATTTTTTTATAAAAATATTTTTTATATATTTTGCATGAAAAGGGTCTAAAATATTTTTTTTACGTTCAGCACTAGAAGGACATATGTAGAATACAACATACAAGGGTTTTCAAATGTGATTTCTAAAAAAGTTTTTTTCAATTAATATTGTCTAAAATCATGTTTTAGGCAAAATCCACAATGCAACTAGTTCGGCATATAAAGGGATACACAGTTTTTTTATAACAAACGGGAAAAATATTTTTTATACATTTTGCATGAAAAGGGTCTAAAATATTTTTTCCACATTCAGCACTAGAAGGATATATGTAGAATACAACATACAAGGGTTTTCAAATATGATTTCTTAAAAGCTTTTTTCAATGAATATTGTCTAAAATCATGTTTTAGGCAAAATCCACAATGCAACTAGTTCGGCATATGAAGGGATACAAAGTTTTTTTTTTAACAAACGTGAAACATATTTTTTTATACATTTTGCATTGAAAAGGGTCTAAAATATTTTTTTACGTTCAGCACTAGAAGGATATATTTAGAATACAACATACAAGGGTTTTCAAAAGGATTTAAAAAAAAACTTTTTTCAATGAATGTTTTCTAAAATCATATTTTAGGCAAAATCCACAATGCAACTAGTTCGGCATATGAAGGGATACAAAGTTTTTTTATAACAAACGAGAAACACATTTTTATACATTTTGCATGAAAAGGGTCTAAAACATTTTTTTTTACGTTCAGCACTAGAAGGATATATTTAGAATAAAACATACAAGGGTTTTCGAATGAGATTTAAAAAAAAGCTGTTTCTATGAATATTGTCTAAAATCATGTTTTAGGCAAAATCCACAATATAACTAGTTCGGCATATGAAGGGATACAAAGTTTTTTTATAACAAACGAGAAACACATTTTTATACATTTTGCATGAAAAGGGTCTAAAATATTTTTTTTTACGTTCAGCACTAGAAGGATATATGTAGAATACAACATACAAGGGTTTTCAAATGTGATTAAAAAACTCTTTCCCATGAATATTGTCTAAAATCATGTTTTAGGCAAAATCCACAATGCAACTAGTTCGGCATATGAAGGGATACACAGTTTTTTTATAACAAACGAGAAAAATATTTTTATACATTTTGCATGAAAAGGGTCTAAAATATTTTTTTTAACGTTCAGCACAAGAAGGATATATGTAGAATACAACATACAAGGGTTTTCCAATGTGATTTTTTAAAAAGCTTTTTTCAATGAATATTTCTAAAATCATGTTTTAGGCAAAATCCACAACTGCAACTAGTTCGGCATATGAAGGGATACAACATTTTTTTATAACAAACGTGAAAAATATTTTTTATACATTTTGCATGAAAAGGGTCAAAAATATTTTTTTTACGTTCAGCATTAGACGGACAGATGTAGAATACAACATACAAGGGTTTTCAAATGTGATTTTAAAAAACCCTGTTTTCCATGAATATTGTCTAAATCATGTTTTAGGCAAAATCTACAATGCAACTAGTTCGGCATATGAAGGGATACAAAGTTTTTTTTTTAACAAACGTGAAACATATTTTTTATTCATTTTGATTGAAAAGGGTCTAAAATATTTTTTTTAAATTCAGCACTAGAAGGGTATATGTAGAATACAACATACAAGGGTTTTCAAATGTGATTTAAAAAAAAGCTTTTTTCAATGAATGTTTTCTAAATTCATATTTTAGGCAAAATCCACAATGCAACTAGTTCGGCATATGAAGAGATACAAAGTTTTTTTTATAACAAACGAGAAACACATTTTTATACATTTTGCATGAAAAGGGTCTAAAAAAATTTTTTTACGTTCAGCACTAGAAGGATATATGTAGAATACAATATACAAGGGTTTTCAAATGTGATTTAAAAAAAACCTGTTTCCCATGAATATTGTCTAAAATGATCTTTTTGGCAAAATCCACAGTGCAACTAGTTCGGCATATGAAGGGTTACAAAGTTTTTTTTTTACAAACGTGAAACATATTTTTTATATATTTTGCATGAAAAGGGTCAAAAATATTTTTTTTTACGTTCAGCACTAGAAGGATATATTTAGAATACAACATACAAGGGTTTTCGAATGAGATTTAAAAAAAAGCTGTTTCTATGAATATTGTCTAAAATCATGTTTTAGGCAAAATCCACAATATAACTAGTTCGGCATATGAAGGGATACAAAGTTTTTTTTATAACAAACGAGAAACACATTTTTATACATTTTGCATGAAAAGGGTCTAAAATATTTTTTTTTACATTCAGCACTAGAAGGATATATGTAGAATACAATATACAAGGGTTTTCAAATGTGATTAAAAAAACCTCTTTCCCATGAATATTGTCTAAAATCATATTTTAGGCAAAATCCACAATGCAACTAGTTCGGCATATGAAGGGATACACAGTTTTTTTTATAAAAAATGAGAAAAATATTTTTTATACATTTTGCATGAAAAGGGTCTAAAATAATTTTTTTTACGTTCAGCACAAGAAGGATATATGTAGAATACAGCATAAAAGGATTTTTCAATGTGATTTTTTAAAAGCTTTTTTCAATGAATATTTTCTAAAATCATGTTTTAGGCAAAATCCAAACTGCAACTAGTTCGGCATATGAAGGGATACAACATTTTTTTATAACAAACGTGAAAAATATTTTTTATACATTTTGCATGAAAAGGGTCAAAAATATTTTTTTTACGTTCAGCATTAGACGGACAGATGTAGAATACAACATACAAGGGTTTTCAAATGTGATTTTAAAAAACCCTGTTTTCCATGAATATTGTCTAAATCATGTTTTAGGCAAAATCTACAATGCAACTAGTTCGGCATATGAAGGGATACAAAGTTTTTTTTTTAACAAACGTGAAACATATTTTTTATTCATTTTGATTGAAAAGGGTCTAAAATATTTTTTTTAACATTCAGCACTAGAAGGGTATATGTAGAATACAACATACAAGGGTTTTCAAATGTGATTTAAAAAAAAGCTTTTTTCAATGAATGTTTTCTAAAATCATATTTTAGGCAAAATCCACAATGCAACTAGTTCGGCATATGAAGAGATACAACGTTTTTTTATAACAAACGAGAAACACATTTTTATACATTTTGCATGAAAAGGGTCTAAAACATTTTTTTTTACGTTCAGCACTAGAAGGATATATGTAGAATACAATATACAAGGGTTTTCAAATGTGATTTAAAAAAAACCTGTTTCCCATGAATATTGTCTAAAATGATCTTTTTGGCAAAATCCACAATGCAACTAGTTCGGCATATGAAGGGATACAAAGTTTTTTTTTAACAAACGTGAAACATATTTTTTATACATTTTGCATGAAAAGGGTCTAAAATATATATTTTTTTAACGTTCAGCACTAGAAGGATTTATGTAGAATACAACATACAAGTGTTTTTAAATGTGATTTTTTAAAAAGCTTTTTTCAATGAATATTGTCTAAAATCATGTTTTAGGCAAAATCCACAATGCAACTAGTTCGGCATATGAAGGGATACAAAGTTTTTTTTTAACAAACGTGAAACATATTTTTTATTCATTTTGATTGAAAAGGGTCTAAAATATTTTTTTTACATTCAGCACTAGAAGGGTATATGTAGAATACAACATACAAGGGTTTTCAAATGTAATTTAAAAAAAACTTTCTTCAATTAATGTTTTCTAAAATCATGTTTTAGGCAAAATCCACAATATAACTAGTTCGGCATATGAAGGGATACAAAGTTTTTTTATAACAAACGAGAACAATATTTTTTATACATTTTGCATGAAAAGGGTCTAAAATATTTATTTTAAGGTTCAGCACTAGAAGGATATATGTAGAATACAACATACAAGGGTTTTCAAATGTGATTTTTAAAAAAAGTTTTTTTCAATGAATATTTTCTAAAATCATGTTTTAGGCAAAATCCACAATATAACTAGTTCGGCATATGAAGGGATACAAAGTTTTTTTATAACAAACGAGAAACACATTTTTATACATTTTGCATGAAAAGGGTCTAAAATATTTTTTTAAACTTTCAGCACTAGAAGGATTTATGTAGAATACAACATACAAGGGTTTTCAATTGTGATTTTTTAAAAAGCTTTTTTCAATGAATATTGTCTAAAATCATGTTTTAGGCAAAATCCACAATGCAACTAGTTCGGCATATGAAGGGATACAAAGTATTTTTTTAACAAACGTGAAACATATTTTTTATACATTTTGCATGAAAAGGGTCTAAAATATTTTTTTTAACGTTCAGCACTAGAAGGATATATGTAGAATACAACATACAAGGGTTTTCAAATGTGATTTTAAAAAACCCTGTTTTCGATGAATATTGTCTAAAATCATGTTTTAGGCAAAATCCACAATATATCTAGTTCGGCATATGAAGGGATACAAAGTTTTTTTATAACAAACGAGAACAATATTTTTTATACATTTTGCATGAAAAGGGTCTAAAATATTTTTTTTAACGTTCAGCACTAGAAGGACATATGTAGAATATAACATACAAGGGTTTTCATATTTGATTTAAAAAAAGCTTTTTTCAATGAATATTTTCTAAAATCATGTTTTAGGCAAAATCCACAATGCAACTAGTTCGGCATATGAAGGGATACAAAGTTTTTTTATAACAAACGAGAAACACATTTTTTATACATTTTAGCATGAAAAGGGTCTAAAACATTTTTTTTAACGTTCAGCACTAGAAGGATATATGTAGAATACAACATACAAGGGTTTTCAAATGTGATTTTAAAAAAACCTGTTTTCCCATGAATATTGTCTAAAATCATCTTTTAGGCAAAATCCACAGTGCAACTAGTTCGGCATATGAAGGGATACACAGTTTTTTTTATAACAAACGTGAAACATATTTTTTATACATTTTGCATGAAAAGGGTCTAAAAATATTTTTTTTTACGTTCAGCACTTGAAGGATATATTTAGAATACAACATACAAGGGTTTTCAAATGTGATTTAAAAAAAGCTGTTTTCTATGAATATTGTCTAAAATCATGTTTTAGGCAAAATCCACAATATAACTAGTTCGGCATATGAAGGGATACAACGTTTTTTTATAACAAACGAGAAACACATTTTTTATACATTTTGCATGAAAAGGGTCTAAAATATTTTTTTTACATTCAGCACTAGAAGGATATATGTAGAATACAACATACAAGGGTTTTCAAATGTGATTAAAAAAGCTTTTTCCCATGAATATTGTCTAAAATCATGTTTTAGGCAAAATCCACAATGCAACTAGTTCGGCATATGAAGGGATACAACGTTTTTTTATAACAAACGAGAAACACATTTTTTATACATTTTGCATGAAAAGGGTCTAAAACATTTTTTTTTACGTTCAGCACTAGAAGGATATATGTAGAATACAATATACAAGGGTTTTCAAATGTGATTTAAAAAAAACCTGTTTCCCATGAATATTGTCTAAAATGATCTTTTTGGCAAAATCCACAGTGCAACTAGTTCGGCATATGAAGGGTTACAAAGTTTTTTTTTAACAAACGTGAAACATATTTTTTATATATTTTGCATGAATAGGGTCAAAAATATTTTTTTTAATGTTCAGCACTAGAAGGATTTATGTAGAATACAACATACAAGCGTTTTCAAATGTGATTTTTTAAAAAGCTTTTTTCAATGAATATTGTCTAAAATCATGTTTTAGGCAAAATCCACAATGCAAATAGTTCGGCATATGAAGGGATACAAAGTTTTTTTATAACAAACGTGAAACATATTTTTTATACATTTTGATTGAAAAGGGTCTAAAATATTTTTTTTACGTTCAGCACTAGAAGGTATATGTAGAATACAACATACAAGGGTTTTCAAATGTAATTTAAAAAAACTTTTTTCAATGAATATTTTCTAAAATCATGTTTTAGGCAAAATCCACAATGCAACTAGTTCGGCATATGAAGGGATACAAAGTTTTTTTATAACAAACGAGAACAATATTTTTTATACATTTTGCATGAAAAGGGTCTAAAATATTTATTTTAAGGTTCAGCACTAGAAGGATATATGTAGAATACAACATACAAGGGTTTTCAAATGTGATTTTAAAAAAAAGCTTTTTTCAATGAATGTTTTCTAAATTCATATTTTAGGCAAAATCCACAATGCAACTAGTTCGGCATATGAAGGGATACAAAGTTTTTTTATAACAAACGAGAAAACATTTTTTATACATTTTGCATGAAAAGGGTCTAAAATATTTTTTTAAACTTTCAGCACTAGAAGGACTTATGTAGAATACAACATACAAGGGTTTTCAATTGTGATTTTTTAAAAAGCTTTTTTCAATGAATATTGTCTAAAATCATGTTTTAGGCAAAATCCACAATGCAACTAGTTCGGCATATGAAGGGATACAAAGTATTTTTTTAACAAACGTGAAACATATTTTTTATTCATTTTGCATGAAAAGGGTCTAAAATATTTATTTTAACGTTCAGCACTAGAAGGATATATGTAGAATACAACATACTAGGGTTTTCAAATGTGATTTTAAAAAACCCTGTTTTCGATGAATATTGTCTAAAATCATGTTTTAGGCAAAATCCACAATATATCTAGTTCGGCATATGAAGGGATACAAAGTTTTTTTATAACAAACGAGAAACAATATTTTTATACATTTTGCATGAAAAGGGTCTAAAATATTTATTTTTAACGTTCAGCACTAGAAGGATATATGCAGAATACAACATACAAGGGTTTTCAAATGTGATTTAAAAAAAGCTTTTTTTCTATGAATGTTTTCTAAATTCATGTTTTAGGCAAAATCCACAATGCAACTAGTTCGGCATATGAAGGGATACAAAGTTTTTTTATAACAAACGAGAAACACATTTTTTATACATTTTAAATGAAAAGGGTCTAAAACATTTTTTTTAACGTTCAGCACTAGAAGGATATATGTAGAATACAACATACAAGGGTTTTCAAATGTGATTTTTAAAAAAACCTGTTTCCTATGAATATTGTCTAAAATCATCTTTTAGGCAAAATCCACAATGCAACTAGTTCGGCATATGAAGGGTTACAAAGTTTTTTTTTAACAAACGTGAAAACATATTTTTTATATATTTTGCATGAAAAGGGTCAAAAATATTTTTTTTACGTTCAGCACTAGAAGGATATATGTAGACTACAACATACAAGGGTTTTCAAATGTGATTTTTTAAAAAGCTTTTTTCAATGAATATTGTCTAAAATCATGTTTTAGGCAAAATCCACAATGCAACTAGTTCGCATATGAAGGGATACAAAGTTTTTTTATAACAAACGTGAAACATATTTTTTATACATTTTGCATGAAAAGGGTCTAAAAATATTTTTTTTTACGTTCAGCACTAGACGGACAGATGTAGAATACAACATACAAGGGTTTTCAAATGTGATTTTAAAAAACCTGTTTTCCATGAATATTGTCTAAAATCAGCTTTTGGCAAAATCCACAATGCAACTAGTTCGGCATATGAAGGGTTACACAGTTTTTTTTTGTAACAAACGTGAAACATATTTTTTATATATTTTGCATGAAAAGGGTCTAAAATATTTATTTTAACGTTCAGCACTAGAAGTATATATGTAGAATACAACATACAAGGGTTTTCAAATGTGATTTTTAAAAAAGCTTTTTTCCAATGAATATTGTCTAAAATCATGTTTTAGGCAAAATCCACAATGCAACTAGTTCGGCATATGAAGGGATACAAAGTTTTTTTTTAACAAACGTGAAACATATTTTTTATACATTTTGATTGAAAAGGGTCTAAAATATATTTTTTTTACGTTCAGCACTAGAAGGACAGATGTAGAATACAACATACAAGGGTTTCAAATGTGATTTAAAAAAAGCTGTTTTTTCAATGAATATTGTCTAAAATCATGTTTTAGGCAAAATCCACAATGCAACTATTCGGCATATGAAGGGATACACAGTTTTTTTATAACAAACGTGAAAAATATTTTTATACATTTTGCATGAAAAGGGTCTAAAATATTTTTTTAACGTTCAGCACTGGAAGGATATATGTAGAATACAATATACAAGGGTTTTCAAATGTGATTAAAAAAACCTGTTTCCATGAATATTTCTAAAATCAGCTTTTTGGCAAAATCCACAATGCAACTAGTTCGGCATATGAAGGGTTACAAAGTTTTTTTTTGTAACAAACGTGAAACATATTTTTTATATATTTTGTATGAAAAGGGTCTAAAATATTTTTTTAACGTTCAGCACTAGAAGTATTTATGTAGAATACAACATACAAGGGTTTTCAAATGTGATTTTAAAAAAAGCTGTTTACCATGAATATTGTCTAAAATCATGTTTTAGGCAAAATCCACAATGCAACTAGTTCGGCATATGAAGGGATACAACGTTTTTTTATAACAAACGTGAAACATATTTTTTATACATTTTTAATGAAAAGGGTCTAAAATAATATTTTTACGTTCAGCACTAGAAGGACAGATGTAGAATACAATATACAAGGGTTTTCAAATGTAATTTAAAAAAAATGCTTTTTTCCATGAATATTGTCTAAAATCATGTTTTAGGCAAATCCACAATGCAACTAGTTCGGCATATGAAGGGATACACAGTTTTTTTATAACAAACGTGAAAAATATTTTGTATACATTTTGCATGAAAAGGGTCTAAAATATTGTTTTAATTTAATTATTTAACATTCAGCACTAGAAGGAGATATGTAGAATAGAACATACAAGGGTTTTCAAATGTGATTTTTTAAAAAGCTGTTTTCCATGAATATTGTCTAAAATCATGTTTTAGGCTATATTTTTATATATATTTATATATTTTTTTATATATTTTGCATGAAAAGGGTCTAAAATATTTTTTTTTTACGTTCAGCACTAGAAGAACATATGTAGGATACAACATACAAGGGTTTTCAAATGTGATAAAAAAAAAGTTTTTTTCAATTAATATTGTCTAAAATCATGTTTTAGGCAAAATCCACAATCCAACTAGTTCGGCATATGAAGGGATACACAGTTTTTTTATTACAAACGAGAAAAATAATGTTTATACATTTTGCATGAAAAGGGTCTGAAATATTTTTTTTAACGTTCAGCACTAGAAGGACATATGTAGAATACAACATACAAGGGTTTTCAAATGTGATTTAAAAAAAAGCTGTTTACCATGAATATTGTCTAAAATCATGTTTTAGGCAAAATCCACAATGCAACTAGTTCGGCATATGAAGGGATACACAGTTTTTTTATAACAAACGAGAAAAATATTTTTTATACATTTTGCATGAAAAGGGTCTAAATTTTTTTTTTTTACGTTCAGCACTAGATGGACATATGTAGAATACAACATACAAGGGTTTTCAAATGTGATTTAAAAAAAAGCTGTTTACCATGAATATTGTCTAAAATCATGTTTTAGGCAAAATCCACAATGCAACTAGTTCGGCATATGAAGGGATACACAGTTTTTTTTATACAAACGAGAAAAATATTTTTTATACATTTAAATGAAAAGGGTCTAAAACATTTTTTTTTACGTTCAGCACTAGAAGGATATATGTAGAATACAATATACAAGGGTTTTCAAATGTGATTTAAAAAAACCTGTTTCCCATGAGTATTGTCTAAAATCAGCTTTTTGGCAAGATCCACAATGCAACTAGTTCGGCATATGAAGGGTTACAAAGTTTTTTTTGTAACAAACGTGAAACATATTTTTTATATATTTTGCATGAAAAGGGTCTAAAATATTTTTTTAACGTTCAGCACTAGAAGTATTTATGTAGAATACAACATACTAGGGTTTTCAAATGTGATTTTAAAAAACCCTGTTTTCGATGAATATTGTCTAAAATCATGTTTTAGGCAAAATCCACAATATATCTAGTTCGGCATATGAAGGGATACAAAGTTTTTTTATAACAAACGAGAACAATATTTTTTATACATTTTGCATGAAAAGGGTCTAAAATATTTATTTTAACGTTCAGCACTAGAAGGATATATGCAGAATACAACATACAAGGGTTTTCAAATGTGATTTAAAAAAAAGCTTTTTTCTATGAATGTTTTCTAAATTCATATTTTAGGCAAAATCCACAATGCAACTAGTTCGGCATATGAAGGGATACAAAGTTTTTTTATAACAAACGAGAAACACATTTTTATACATTTTAAATGAAAAGGGTCTAAAACATTTTTTTTAACGTTCAGCACTAGAAGGATATATGTAGAATACAATATACAAGGGTTTTCAAATGTGATTTTAAAAAAACCTGTTTCCTATGAATATTGTCTAAAATCATCTTTTGGCAAAATCCACAGTGCAACTAGTTCGGCATATGAAGGGTTACAAAGTTTTTTTTTAACAAACGTGAAACATATTTTTTATATATTTTGCATGAAAAGGGTCAAAAATATTTTTTTTTATGTTCAGCACTAGAAGGATTTATGTAGACTACAACATACAAGGGTTTTCAAATGTGATTTTTTAAAAAGCTTTTTTCAATGAATATTGTCTAAAATCATGTTTTAGGCAAAATCCACAATGCAACTAGTTCGCATATGAAGGGATACAAAGTTTTTTTTTAACAAACGTGAAACATATTTTTTATACATTTTGCATGAAAAGGGTCAAAAATATGTTTTTTTCATTCAGCACTAGACGGACAGATGTAGAATACAACATACAAGGGTTTTCAAATGTGATTTTAAAAAACCCTGTTTTCCATGAATATTGTCTAAAATCAGCTTTTTGGCAAAATCCACAATGCAACTAGTTCGGCATATGAAGGGTTACAAAGTTTTTTTTTGTAACAAACGTGAAACATATTTTTTATATATTTTGTATGAAAAGGGTCTAAAATATTTATTTTAACGTTCAGCACTAGAAGTATTTATGTAGAATACAACATACAAGGGTTTTCAAATGTGATTTTTAAAAAAGCTTTTTCCAATGAATATTGTCTAAAATCATGTTTTAGGCAAAATCCACAATGCAACTAGTTCGTAATATGAAGGGATACAAAGTTTTTTTATAACAAACGTGAAACATATTTTTATACATTTTGATTGAAAAGGGTCTAAAATATGTTTTTTTCACGTTCAGCACTAGACGGACAGATGTAGAATACAATATACAAGGGCTTTCAAATGTGATTTAAAAAAAGCTGTTTTTCCATGAATATTGTCTAAAATCATGTTTTAGGCTAAATCCACAATGCAACTATTTTGGCATATGAAGGGATACACAGTTTTTTATAACAAACGTGAAAAATATTTTGTATACATTTTGCATGAAAAGGGTCTAAAATATTGTTTTAACATTCAGCACTGGAAGGATATATGTAGAATACAATATACAAGGGTTTTCAAATGTGATTAAAAAAACCTGTTTCCCATGAATATTGTCTAAAATCAGCTTTTTGGCAAAATCCACAATGCAACTAGTTCGGCATATGAAGGGTTACAAAGTTTTTTTTTGTAACAAACGTGAAACATATTTTTTATATATTTTGTATGAAAAGGGTCTAAAATATTTTTTTAACGTTCAGCACTAGAAGTATTTATGTAGAATACAACATACAAGGGTTTTCAAATGTGATTTTAAAAAAAGCTTTTTCCAATGAATATTGTCTAAAATCATGTTTTAGGCAAAATCCACAATGCAACTAGTTCGTAATATGAAGGGATACAACGTTTTTTTTATAACAAACGTGAAACATATTTTTTATACATTTTCATTGAAAAGGGTCTAAAATATTTTTTCACGTTCAGCACTAGACGGACAGATGTAGAATACAATATACAAGGGTTTTCAAATGTGATTTAAAAAAAATGCTGTTTTCCATGAATATTGTCTAAAATCATGTTTTAGGCTAAATCCACAATGCAACAAGTTCGGCATATGAAGGGATACACAGTTTTTTATAACAAACGTGAAAAATATTTTGTATACATTTTGCATGAAAAGGGTCTAAAATATTGTTTTAATTAATTAATTAATTATTTAACATTCAGCACTAGAAGGATGTATGTAGAATACAACATACAAGGGTTTTCAAATGTGATTTTTTTAAAAGCTGTTTTCCATGAATATTGTCTAAAATCATGTTTTAGGCTATATTTTTATATATATTTATATATTTTTTTATATATTTTGCATGAAAAGTGTCTAAAATAATTTTTTTACGTTCAGCCCTAGAAGGACAGATGTAGAATACAATATACAAGGGTTTTCAAATGTGATAAAAAAAAGTTTTTTTCAATTAATATTGTCTAAAATCATATTTTAGGCAAAATCCATAATCCAACTATTTCGGCATATGAAGGGATACACAGTTTTTTATTACAAACGAGAAAAATAATGTTTATACATTTTGCATGAAAAGGGTCTGAAATATTTTTTTTAACGTTCAGCACTAGATGGACATATGTAGAATACAACATACAAGGGTTTTCAAATGTGATTTAAAAAAAAGCTGTTTACCATGAATATTGTCTAAAATCATGTTTTAGGCAAAATCCACAATGCAACTAGTTCGGCATATGAAGGGATACACAGTTTTTTTTATAACAAACGAGAAAAATATTTTTTATACATTTTGCATGAAAAGGGTCTAAAATATTTTTTTACGTTCAGCACTAGATGGACATATGTAGAATACAACATACAAGGGTTTTCAAATGTGATTAAAAAAAAGCTGTTTAACATGAATATTGTCTAAAATCATGTTTTAGGCAAAATCCACAATGCAACTAGTTCGGCATATGAAGGGATACACAGTTTTTTTTATACAAACGAGAAAAATATTTTTTATACATTTAAATGAAAAGGGTCTAAAACATTTTTTTTTACGTTCAGCACTAGAAGGATATATGTAGAATACAATATACAAGGGTTTTCAAATGTGATTTAAAAAAACCTGTTTCCCATGAGTATTGTCTAAAATCAGCTTTTTGGCAAGATCCACAATGCAACTAGTTCGGCATATGAAGGGTTACAAAGTTTTTTTTTGTAACAAACGTGAAACATATTTTTTATATATTTTGCATGAAAAGGGTCTAAAATATTTTTTTAACGTTCAGCACTAGAAGTATTTATGTAGAATACAACATACAAGGGTTTTCAAATGTGATTTTTAAAAAAGCTTTTTCCAATGAATATTGTCTAAAATCATGTTTTAGGTAAAATCCACAATGCAACTAGTTCGTAATATGAAGGGATACAAAGTTTTTTTATAACAAACGTGAAACATATTTTTTATACATTTTGATTGAAAAGGGTCTAAAATATTTTTTCACGTTCAGCACTAGACGGACAGATGTAGAATACAATATACAAGGGTTTTCAAATGTGATTTTAAAAAAGCTGTTTTTCCATGAATATTGTCTAAAATCATGTTTTAGGCTAAATCCACAATGCAACTATTTTGGCATATGAAGGGATACACAGTTTTTTATAACAAACGTGAAAAATATTTTGTATACATTTTGCATGAAAAGGGTCTAAAATATTGTTTTAACATTCAGCACTAGAAGGATATATGTAGAATACAACATACAAGGGTTTTCGAATGAGATTTAAAAAAAAGCTGTTTCTATGAATATTGTCTAAAATCATGTTTTAGGCAAAATCCACAATATAACTAGTTCGGCATATGAAGGGATACAAATATTTTATATAACAAACGAGAAACACATTTTTATACATTTTGCATGAAAAGAGTCTAAAATATATATTTTTTACATTCAGCACTAGAAGGATATATGTAGAATACAATATACAAGGGTTTTCAAATGTGATTAAAAAAACCAGTTTCCCATGAATATTGTCTAAAATCAGCTTTTGGCAAAATCCACAATGTAACTAGTTCGGCATATGAAGGGTTACAAAGTTTTTTTTGTAACAAACGTGAAACATATTTTTTATATATTTTGCATGAAAAGGGTCTAAAATATTTTTTTTAACGTTCAGCACTAGAAGTATTTATGTAGAATACAACATACAAGGGTTTTCAAATGTGATTTAAAAAAAAGCTTTTTTCAATGAATATTGTCTAAAATCATGTTTTAGGCTAAATCCACAATGCAACAAGTTCGGCATATGAAGGGTTACACAGTTTTTTATAACAAACGTGAAAAATATTTTGTATACATTTTGCATGAAAAGGGTCTAAAATATTGTTTTAATTAATTAATTAACATTCAGCACTAGAAGGATATATGTAGAATAGAACATACAAGGGTTTTCAAATGTGATTTTTTAAAAAGCTGTTTTCCATGAATATTGTCTAAAATCATGTTTTAGGCTATATTTTTTATATATTTTTATATTTTTTTTATATATTTTGCATGAAAAGGGTCTAAAATATTTTTTTTTTCGTTCAGCACTAGAAGAACATATGTAGAATACAACATACAAGGGTTTTCAAATGTGATTAAAAAAAAGGGTTTTTCAATTAATATTGTCTAAAATCATGTTTTAGGCAAAATCCATAATCCAACTATTTCGGCATATGAAAGGATACACAGTTTTTTTTATAACAAACGAGAAAAATAATTTTTATACATTTTGCATGAAAAGGGTCTAAAATATTTTTTTTTACGTTCAGCACTAGATGGACATATGTAGAATACAACATACAAGGGTTTTCAAATGTGATTTAAAAAAAAGCTGTTTACCATGAATATTGTCTAAAATCATGTTTTAGGCAAAATCTACAATGCAACTAGTTCGGCATATGAAGGGATACAATTTTTTTTTTTAACAAACGTGAAAAATATTTTGTATATATTTCGCATGAAAAGGGTCCAAAAAATTTTTTTTAACGTTCAGCACTAGAAGGATTTATGTAGAATACAACATACAAGGGTTTTCAAATGTGATTTTTTTTAAAGCTTTTTTCAATGAATATTGTCTAAAATCATGTTTTAGGCAAAATCCACAATGCAACTAGTTCGGCATATGAAGGGATACAAAGTTTTTTTTTAACAAACGTGAAACATATTTTTTATACATTTTGATTGAAAAGGGTCTAAAATATGTTTTTTCACGTTCAGCACTAGACGGACAGATGTAGAATACAATATACAAGGGCTTTCAAATGTGATTTAAAAAAAGCTGTTTTTCCATGAATATTGTCTAAAATCATGTTTTAGGCTAAATCCACAATGCAACTATTTCGGCATATGAAGGGATACACAGTTTTTTATAACAAACATGAAAAATATTTTGTTTACATTTTGCATGAAAAGGGTCTAAAATATTGTTTTAACATTCAGCACTAGAAGGATATATGTAGAATACAACATACAAGGGTTTTCGAATGAGATTTTAAAAAAAAAGCTGTTTACCATGAATATTGTCTAAAATCATGTTTTAGGCAAAATCCAGAATGCAACTAGTTCGGCATATGAAGGGATACACAGTTTTTTTTATAACAAACGAGAAAAATATTTTTTATACATTTTGCATGAAAAGGGTCTAAAATAAAAAAAATTACGTTCAGCACTAGAAGGATATATGTAGAATACAGCATGCAATGATTTTTAAATGTGATTTTTTTTAA
Organism: Coregonus clupeaformis; assembly: GCF_020615455.1. Lineage (NCBI taxonomy): Eukaryota > Metazoa > Chordata > Actinopteri > Salmoniformes > Salmonidae > Coregonus > Coregonus clupeaformis. The sequence goes on along the minus strand of NW_025534523.1, from coordinate 93,874 downwards.
AGCTTTTTTCAATGAAAATTTTCTAAAATCATGTTTTAGGCAAAATCCAAACTGCAACTAGTTCGGCATATGAAGGGATACACAGTTTTTATATAACAAACGTGAAAAATATTTTTTATATATTTTGCATGAAAAGGGTCTAAAATATTGTTTTAACATTCAGCACTAGAAGGATATATGTAGAATACAACATACAAGGGTTTTCGAAATGAGATTTAAAAAAAGCTGTTTCTATGAATATTGTCTAAAATCATGTTTTAGGCAAAATCCACAATATAACTAGTTCGGCATATGAAGGGATACAAATATTTTATATAACAAACGAGAAACACATTTTTATACATTTTGCATGAAAAGAGTCTAAAATATATATTTTTTACATTCAGCACTAGAAGGATATATGTAGAATACAATATACAAGGGTTTTCAAATGTGATTAAAAAAACCAGTTTCCCATGAATATTGTCTAAAATCAGCTTTTTGGCAAAATCCACAATGTAACTAGTTCGGCATATGAAGGGTTACAAAGTTTTTTTTTGTAACAAACGTGAAACATATTTTTTATATATTTTGCATGAAAAGGGTCTAAAATATTTTTTTTAACGTTCAGCACTAGAAGTATTTATGTAGAATACAACATACAAGGGTTTTCAAATGTGATTTAAAAAAAAGCTTTTTTCAATGAATATTGTCTAAAATCATGTTTTAGGCTAAATCCACAATGCAACAAGTTCGGCATATGAAGGGTTACACAGTTTTTTATAACAAACGTGAAAAATATTTTGTATACATTTTGCATGAAAAGGGTCTAAAATATTGTTTTAATTAATTTTAACATTCAGCACTAGAATGATATATGTAGAATAGAACATACAAGGGTTTTCAAATGTGATTTTTTAAAAAGCTGTTTTCCATGAATATTGTCTAAAATCATGTTTTAGGCTATATTTTTTATATATTTTTATATTTTTTTTATATATTTTGCATGAAAAGGGTCTAAAATATTTTTTTTTTCGTTCAGCACTAGAAGAACATATGTAGAATACAACATACAAGGGTTTTCAAATGTGATTAAAAAAAAGGGTTTTTCAATTAATATTGTCTAAAATCATGTTTTAGGCAAAATCCATAATCCAACTATTTCGGCATATGAAGGGATACACAGTTTTTTTTTACAAACGAGAAAAATAATTTTTATACATTTTGCATGAAAAGGGTCTGAAATATTTTTTTTTACGTTCAGCACTAGATGGACATATGTAGAATACAACATACAAGGGTTTTCAAATGTGATTTAAAAAAAAGCTGTTTACCATGAATATTGTCTAAAATCATGTTTTAGGCAAAATCTACAATGCAACTAGTTCGGCATATGAAGGGATACACATTTTTTTTTTAACAAACGTGAAAAATATTTTGTATATATTTCGCATGAAAAGGGTCAAAAAATTTTTTTTTAACGTTCAGCACTAGAAGGATTTATGTAGAATACAACATACAAGGGTTTTCAAATGTGATTTTTTTAAAAGCTTTTTTCAATGAATATTGTCTAAAATCATGTTTTAGGCAAAATCCACAATGCAACTAGTTCGGCATATGAAGGGATACAAAGTTTTTTTTTAACAAACGTGAAACATATTTTTTATACATTTTGATTGAAAAGGGTCTAAAATATGTTTTTTCACGTTCAGCACTAGACGGACAGATGTAGAATACAATATACAAGGGCTTTCAAATGTGATTTAAAAAAAAGCTGTTTTTCCATGAATATTGTCTAAAATCATGTTTTAGGCTAAATCCACAATGCAACTATTTCGGCATATGAAGGGATACACAGTTTTTTATAACAAACATGAAAAATATTTTGTTTACATTTTGCATGAAAAGGGTCTAAAATATTGTTTTAACATTCAGCACTAGAAGGATATATGTAGAATACAACATACAAGGGTTTTCGAATGAGATTTAAAAAAAAAGCTGTTTACCATGAATATTGTCTAAAATCATGTTTTAGGCAAAATCCAGAATGCAACTAGTTCGGCATATGAAGGGATACACAGTTTTTTTTATAACAAACGAGAAAAATATTTTTTATACATTTTGCATGAAAAGGGTCTAAAATAAAAAAAATTACGTTCAGCACTAGAAGGATATATGTAGAATACAGCATACAAGGATTTTTAAATGTGATTTTTTTAAAAGCTTTTTTCAATGAAAATTTTCTAAAATCATGTTTTAGGCAAAATCCAAACTGCAACTAGTTCGGCATATGAAGGGATACACAGTTTTTTTATAACAAACGTGAAAAATATTTTTTATACATTTTGCATGAAAAGGGTCAAAAATATGTTTTTTTCATTCAGCACTAGACGGACAGATGTAGAATACAACATACAAGGGTTTTCAAATGTGATTTTAAAAAACCCTGTTTTCCATGAATATTGTCTAAATCATGTTTTAGGCAAAATCTACAATGCAACTAGTTCGGCACATGAAGGGATACACAGTTTTTTTTATAACAAACGAGAAAATATTTTTTATACATTTTGCATGAAAAGGGTCTAAAATATTTTTTTTTACGTTCAGCACTAGAAGGATATATGTAGAATACAGCATACAAGGGCTTTCAAATGTGATTTTAAAAAACCCTGTTTTCGATGAATATTGTCTAAAATCATGTTTTAGGCAAAATCCACAATATAACTAGTTCGGCATGTGAAGGGATACAAAGTTTTTTTATAACAAACGAGAACAATATTTTTTATACATTTTGCATGAAAAGGGTCTAAAATATTTATTTTAACGTTCAGCACTAGAAGGATATATGCAGAATACAACATACAAGGGTTTTCAAATGTGATTTAAAAAAAAAGATTTTTCTATGAATGTTTTCTAAATTCATATTTTAGGCAAAATCCACAATGCAACTAGTTCGGCATATGAAGGGATACAAAGTTTTTTTTATAACAAACGAGAAACACATTTTTATACATTTTAAATGAAAAGGGTCTAAAACATTTTTTTTAACGTTCAGCACTAGAAGGATATATGTAGAATACAATATACAAGGGTTTTCAAATGTGATTTTAAAAAAACTGTTTCCCATGAATATTGTCTAAAATCATCTTTTTGGCAAAATCCACAGTGCAACTAGTTCGGCATATGAAGGGTTACAAAGTTTTTTTTTTACAAACGTGAAACATATTTTTTATATATTTTGCATGAAAATGGTCAAAAATATTTTTTTTTACGTTCAGCACTAGAAGGATTTATGTAGAATACAACATACAAGGGTTTTCAAATGTGATTTTTTAAAAAGCTTTTTTCAATGAATATTGTCTAAAATCATGTTTTAGGCAAAATCCACAATTCAACTAGTTCGCATATGAAGGGATACAAAGTTTTTTTTTAACAAACGTGAAACATATTTTTATACATTTTGATTGAAAAGGGTCTAAAATATGTTTTTTCACGTTCAGCACTAGACGGACAGATGTAGAATACAATATACAAGGGCTTTCAAATGTGATTTTAAAAAAAGCTGTTTTCCATGAATATTGTCTAAAATCATGTTTTAGGCTAAATCCACAATGCAACTATTTTGGCATATGAAGGGATACACAGTTTTTTATAACAAACGTGAAAAATATTTTGTATACATTTTGCATGAAAAGGGTCTAAAATATTGTTTTAATATTCAGCACTGGAAGGATATATGTAGAATACAATATACAAGGGTTTTCAAATGTGATTAAAAAAAACTGTTTCCCATGAATATTGTCTAAAATCAGCTTTTTGGCAAAATCCACAATGCAACTAGTTCGGCATATGAAGGGTTACAAAGTTTTTTTTTGTAACAAACGTGAAACATATTTTTTATATATTTTGTATGAAAAGGGTCTAAAATATTTTTTTAACGTTCAGCACTAGAAGTATTTATGTAGAATACAACATACAAGGGTTTTCAAATGTGATTTTTAAAAAAGCTTTTTCCAATGAATATTGTCTAAAATCATGTTTTAGGCAAAATCCACAATGCAACTAGTTCGTAATATGAAGGGATACAAAGTTTTTTTTTAACAAACGTGAAACATATTTTTATACATTTTGATTGAAAAGGGTCTAAAATATGTTTTTTCACGTTCAGCACTAGACGGACAGATGTAGAATACAATATACAAGGGCTTTCAAATGTGATTTAAAAAAAAGCTGTTTTTCCATGAATATTGTCTAAAATCATGTTTTAGGCTAAATCCACAATGCAACTATTTTGGCATATGAAGGGATACACAGTTTTTTATAACAAACGTGAAAAATATTTTGTATACATTTTGCATGAAAAGGGTCTAAAATATTGTTTTAACATTCAGCACTGGAAGGATATATGTAGAATACAATATACAAGGGTTTTCAAATGTGATTAAAAAAACCTGTTTCCCATGAATATTGTCTAAAATCATGTTTTAGGCTAAATCCACAATGCAACAAGTTCGGCATATGAAGGGATACACAGTTTTTTATAACAAACGTGAAAAATATTTTGTATACATTTTGCATGAAAAGGGTCTAAAATATTGTTTTAATTAATTAATTAATTAATTAACATTCAGCACTAGAAGGAGATATGTAGAATAGAACATACAAGGGTTTTCAAATGTGATTTTTTTAAAAGCTGTTTTCCATGAATATTGTCTAAAATCATGTTTTAGGCTATATTTTTTATATATATTTATATATTTTTTTATATATTTTGCATGAAAAGGGTCTAAAATATTTTTTTTTTACGTTCAGCACTAGAAGAACATATGTAGGATACAACATACAAGGGTTTTCAAATGTGATAAAAAAAAAGTTTTTTTCAATTAATATTGTCTAAAATCATATTTTAGGCAAAATCCATAATCCAACTATTTCGGCATATGAAGGGATACACAGTTTTTTATTACAAACGAGAAAAATAATGTTTATACATTTTGCATGAAAAGGGTCTGAAATATTTTTTTTAACGTTCAGCACTAGATGGACATATGTAGAATACAACATACAAGGGTTTTCAAATGTGATTTAAAAAAAAGCTGTTTACCATGAATATTGTCTAAAATCATGTTTTAGGCAAAATCCACAATGCAACTAGTTCGGCATATGAAGGGATACACAGTTTTTTTTATAACAAACGAGAAAAATATTTTTTATACATTTTGCATGAAAAGGGTCTGAAATATTTTTTTTTACGTTCAGCACTAGATGGACATATGTAGAATACAACATACAAGGGTTTTCAAATGTGATTTAAAAAAAAGCTGTTTACCATGAATATTGTCTAAAATCATGTTTTAGGCAAAATCCACAATGCAACTAGTTCGGCATATGAAGGGATACACAGTTTTTTTATAACAAACGAGAAAAATATTTTTTATACATTTTAAATGAAAAGGGTCTAAAACATTTTTTTTTACGTTCAGCACTAGAAGGATATATGTAGAATACAATATATAAGGGTTTTCAAATGTGATTTAAAAAAACCTGTTTCCCATGAGTATTGTCTAAAATCAGCTTTTTGGCAAGATCCACAATGCAACTAGTTCGGCATATGAAGGGTTACAAAGTTTTTTTTTGTAACAAACGTGAAACATATTTTTTATATATTTTGCATGAAAAGGGTCTAAAATATTTTTTTAACGTTCAGCACTAGAAGTATTTATGTAGAATACAACATACAAGTGTTTTCAAATGTGATTTTAAAAAAAGCTTTTTCCAATGAATATTGTCTAAAATCATGTTTTAGGTAAAATCCACAATGCAACTAGTTCGTAATATGAAGGGATACAAAGTTTTTTTATAACAAACGTGAAACATATTTTTTATACATTTTGATTGAAAAGGGTCTAAAATATTTTTTCACGTTCAGCACTAGACGGACAGATGTAGAATACAATATACAAGGGTTTTCAAATGTGATTTTAAAAAAGCTGTTTTTCCATGAATATTGTCTAAAATCATGTTTTAGGCTAAATCCACAATGCAACTATTTTGGCATATGAAGGGATACACAGTTTTTTATAACAAACGTGAAAAATATTTTGTATACATTTTGCATGAAAAGGGTCTAAAATTGTCACGGTTTACTACGCCAGAACCCAGAAGCAGACCAGGACAAGGTACTTAGAGAAAAAGGTGAGTGTTTATTAATTGACTCCCGAGTGAGGCTGAATAATCCAGGGACAGAGCGGGTGGCGTGGATGGGTTGTTGAGGGTGCAGTGGTAGGTCCAGACATGGCTCGGCAGCCGCCGACCATCAGGCAGAGGTTGGGTGAAGGTTCCGGATGAGAGACTGCAGACAGAACAAAACGGAGGTGAGTACACAGCAAATCAACAAGGTGCAAAACAACAAAAACTAACGCTAGAACTCAAGGCTGATACGCTGACAAACATACTGTTCATGGCTAACGATCCGGCAGGAACTGGATGTTCGGCCAGAGCCTAAGAAGGGTGATGATCAGGACCAGGTGTGCAGATTGCTGATGGGATGCAGGTGCGGAAAACAAGAGCGCTCCCCGGAGCGTTCCCGAACCCTCGGGAAACTGGAGATTACGAACAGGAAAAAACTAGTCACCAGACAGGACCCGACTCAGACAGCCGGGATCGTCACAGTACCCCCCCTCCGACGAACGCCACCGGGCGGACTCCCCGGAGCGCCAGGATGGAGGCGGTAGAAGTCACTGATGAGGTCCGCATCTAGGACCTGTCGCCGCGGAATCCAACTCCTCTCCTCAGGGCCATACCCCTCCCAGTCCACGAGATACTGGAAACCCCGGCCCCGCCGTCTGGAATCCATGATGCGACGCACCGTGTAGGCAGGACCACCTCCGATCATCCGAGGAGGAGGAGGAGGAGGCGGAGGAGGCAACAGAGGACTGAGGAAGACAGGCTTGAGGCAGGAGACATGAAAGGTGGGATGGACTCTGAGCGTCCTCGGTAGTTTGAGTCGAACTGCCACTGGATTGATCACCTTCTCCACCACAAACGGACCAATGAACTTCGGTAACAACTTCCTAGACTCAGTCCGTAACGGAAGATCCCGTGTGGCCAACCAAACCCTATCTCCGATGGTATAGGTGGGAGCGGGGATCCGGCGACGATTCGCCTGGAGCTGATACCGGTCCGAAACTCTAAGGAGTGCCTTTCTGGCCCGATGCCAGGTCCGGTGGCAACGACGAATATGGGCCTGAACAGAAGGCACTGAGAGCTCCTTCTCCTGAGAAGGAAACAGGGGAGGTTGGTAGCCATACAGGCACTGGAAGGGAGACATCCCAGTGGCAGATGTAGGAAGAGTATTGTGGGCATACTCAACCCAAGGCAACTGAGAGACCCAGGAGGTGGGGTTGGAAGAGACCAGACAGCGTAGCGTGGATTCCATCTTCTGGTTGGCTCTCTCCGCCTGACCATTGGATTGGGGGTGAAACCCAGATGTGAGACTGACTGTAGCTCCAATGGCCAAACAGAAGGACTTCCAGACAGCAGAGGTAAACTGAGGGCCACGGTCGGAAACGATATCACTGGGCAAACCGTGGACCCTGAAAACCTCCCTAACCAGGATCTCGGACGTCTCCGAGGCAGAGGGAAGCTTGGCAATTGGCACAAAGTGGGCGAACTTGCTGAATCTGTCCACGATAGTCAGAACGACCGTGTTCCCCTCAGAAGCGGGCAACCCAGTGACGAAGTCCAGGGCCAGATGCGACCATGGTCGCCGGGGAATAGGAAGGGGGTGAAGTAGTCCAGAGCTGGGCCGATTGGTACTCTTATTCTGCGCACACACTGGACAGGCAGCAACAAACCCCCGAGTATCCTCGGCCATGGCAGGCCACCAAAAAACGTCTGCGAAGAAACGCCATTGTCCGAGCCACGCCAGGGTGACAAGCCATCTTGCTGGCGTGGGACCATTTGAGAACAGCCGGACGAACCGACTCAGGCACAAACAACCGACCGGGTGGACCGTTACCGGGACCGGGCTGAGTCCGAAGGGCCGCCAGCACCTCCTCCTCAATCTTCCACATAACTGCTCCCACGACGCAGTTCCGGGGAGAATAGTCTCGGTCTTGGACCCACTCTCCTCCGTCTTGGAGAACATCCGGGACAAGGCGTCCGCCTTGCCGTTCTTAGATCCAGGTCGAACGTCAGGGCAAACTTGAATCGTCCGAAAAACAACGCCCACCTGGCCTGACGGGAGTTGAGACGTTTAGCCGATTGCACGTAAGCAAGATTCTTGTGGTCAGTCCAGACAATAAACGGTTGCTCCGCCCCCTCCAACCAGTGGCGCCACTCCTCCAAGGCAAGTTTCACCGCGAGAAGCTCCCGGTTACCCACATCGTAATTCCTCTCCGCAGGCGAAAGGCGACGAGAGTAGTAGGCGCAGGGATGGAGTTTACTGTCCGTGGAGCATCGCTGCGACAGGATGGCGCCAACTCCCACATCAGACGCGGTCCACTTCAACGACGAACTGACGGGCCGTGTCCGGTTGAGAGAGAATCGGTGCGTTGGTGAATCGCCTCTTCAAATCCAGAAACGCTCGATCCGCCTCCGGATTCCACTTGAAGGTCCTGATACTGGAAGTCAAGGCAGTTAACGGAGCGGCCACACGGCTGTAATCCCGGATGAATCTGCGGTAGAAATTCGCAAACCCCAAAAATCTCTGGAGCTGCAATCTCGCACCGGGCTGGACCCATTCCAGAACCGCTCTAACCTTCTCCTGGTCCATCCTAATCTCTCCCCTGGAGATGATGTACCCGAGAAAGGATGTCGTGTGGGCGTGAAACTCGCACTTCTCGGCCTTCACGAACAGGCGATTCTCCAACAATCGCTGCAGAACCTGCCGGACATGCTGGACGTGGTCGGAAGGTTCCTTCGAGAAGATCAGAATGTCATCCAGGTAAACAAACACAAAGAGACCGATCATATCTCTCAGGACGCTCGTTCACCATACTCTGGAATACCGCTGGAGCATTGGTCAGTCCAAACGGCATCACCTGATACTCGAAGTGACCCATCGGTGTATTGAAACCCGTCAACCACTCGTCCCCCTCTCTGATCCGGACCAGGTGATACGCATTGCGTAGGTCTAGCTTGGTGAACACCGTAGCACCCTGTAAGGAGTCGAAGGCAGAACTCATCAAGGGCAGGGGATACTTGTTCTTGACCGTGATGTCATTCAACCCCCGATAATCAATACACGGTCGAAGAGAGCCATCCTTCTTACCCACAAAGAAGAATCCTGCCCCCAGGGGTGATGACGAGGACGAACGAGACCAGCAGCTAGGGACTCCTTGATGTAGGTCTCCAACGCCTCACGTTCAGGTCGGGAGATACTGTATAACCTTCCCTTGGGGTAGACAGCTCCAGGGACCAGGTTGATGGCACAATCATATGGTCGGTGGGGAGGGAGTGACAGAGCCTTCTGCTTACTGAAAACTTCCCCCAAATCGTGATATGTCTCGGGAACCAGGGACAAATCTGGGGGTTCAGCCTCAATCACCTGACTGGGAACCGAATGGGGGCAGGCAGTTTTGAGACAGTTAGCATGACAATCAAGGCTCCAACTCGTTACCTTGCCCGTCACCCAATCGAACGTGGGATTGTGTTCCTTCAGCCAGGGGTATCCAAGGACCAGAGGAACATGGGAAGACGGCAGAATGAAGAATGAAATCATCTCAGAATGATTCCCCGACAACCGCATCTTAACCGGTTCAGTCCTCATCGTGATACGTGCCAGACTACTGCCGTTCAGAGTGGTCGCTTCAATGGCTTCCGGCAATTGCTCCTTGGAAAGCCCCAGCTGTTCCACCAACTCGGCATCAAGAAAGCTTCCATCGGCACCTGAATCGATAAAAGCGTTAAGCGCTAAGCTCTGATTCCTGTTCACAAGGGTAGCCGGGAAACGGGGTCTGACAGAGGTACTGAGAGGTTGAAACTGGCTCGCTAAAAGTCCTCCCAACTTTAGCGAGCCGGGCAGTTTGACGACCGCCGGGAACAGGTGGAGATGTAATGTCCCGAGCTACCACAGTAGAGGCAGCAGTTGGTCTGACGTCTATGTTGACGCTCCTCCTTGGTTAACCCGTGCCGCCCCACTTGCATGGGTTCAGAATCGGGAGAGAGGACCTCTCCACTAATCCATTGTGGTGGAGAATGATCGACGTGTTCTGGTCCACCACCCGACCCGACTGGGAACTGAGAAGCTGATCGATTGGACGGACCCCATTGCTTCTCCCTCCTTCGCTCTCGGACTCGATTATCCACCCGAATAGACAAGGCTACCAAGCTGTCCAGGTCACTAGGCTCCGGATAGGAGATCAACTCATCCTTGAGCTGCTCCGACAGACCCTGGTAAAAGGCCGCTTGCAGAGACTCCTCGTTCCACCCACTCTCCACAGCCAACGTCTTGAACTCGATCAACAAGTCGGCCACGCTGCGAGTTCCTTGGTGAAGCGAAAACAGGCGCCTAGCTGCGTCCCTCCCTCGGACGGAATGGTCGAAGAGCTTCCTCATCTCGGCCGTGAACCCCTGGTATGAAGCCATGCAGGGGTCTTGTCGTTCCCAAACGGCTGAAGCCCACTCCAGCGCTCGACCACGCAGCAACGCAATCACAAAGGCTATCCTAGCCTTGTCTGTGGCATACGAGTAGGGCTGTAGATCGAACACTAATCCACACTGCATAAGGAAGGAACGGCATCTTCCCAGCTCCCCCTCATATCTATCCGGCGTCGGAACCTCGGGCTCACGGAAGGACACAGCTCCCGGGCGGCAGGCGAGATGGGTGAAACCGGTAGTGGATCCTCCACCGGAAACTTGCGTTGGTTCTGGACCTCCGTCAGACCGGTAGAAAGGTTCCGAACTGACAACGCGATCTCCTGTAGTACCGTGCTATGCTGGCCCAACATCTTCTCCTGATGGGTAATGGCATGGCGAACAGAGTCCAGGTCCGCTGGGTTCATACTGGCCGGATCGTTCTGTCACGGTTTACTACGCCAGAACCCAGAAGCAGACCAGGACAAGGTACTTAGAGAAAAAGGTGAGTGTTTATTAATTGACTCCCGAGTGAGGCTGAATAATCCAGGGACAGAGCGGGTGGCGTGGATGGGTTGTTGAGGGTGCAGTGGTAGGTCCAGACATGGCTCGGCAGCCGCCGACCATCAGGCAGAGGTTGGGTGAAGGTTCCGGATGAGAGACTGCAGACAGAACAAAACGGAGGTGAGTACACAGCAAATCAACAAGGTGCAAAACAACAAAAACTAACGCTAGAACTCAAGGCTGATACGCTGACAAACATACTGTTCATGGCTAACGATCCGGCAGGAACTGGATGTTCGGCCAGAGCCTAAGAAGGGTGATGATCAGGACCAGGTGTGCAGATTGCTGATGGGATGCAGGTGCGGAAAACAAGAGCGCTCCCCGGAGCGTTCCCGAACCCTCGGGAAACTGGAGATTACGAACAGGAAAAAACTAGTCACCAGACAGGACCCGACTCAGACAGCCGGGATCGTCACAAAAATATTGTTTTAACATTCAGCACTAGAAGGATATATGTAGAATACAACATACAAGGGTTTTCGAATGAGATTTAAAAAAAAGCTGTTTCTATGAATATTGTCTAAAATCAGCTTTTTGGCAAAATCCACAATGTAACTAGTTCGGCATATGAAGGGTTACAAAGTTTTTTTTTGTAACAAACGTGAAACATATTTTTTATATATTTTGCATTAAAGGGTCTAAAATATTTTTTTTAACGTTCAGCACTAGAAGTATTTATGTAGAATACAACATACAAGGGTTTTCAAATGTGATTTAAAAAAAAGCTTTTTTCAATGAATATTGTCTAAAATCATGTTTTAGGCTAAATCCACAATGCAACAAGTTCGGCATATGAAGGGTTACACAGTTTTTTATAACAAACGTGAAAAATATTTTGTATACATTTTGCATGAAAAGGGTCTAAAATATTGTTTTAATTAATTAATTAACATTCAGCACTAGAAGGATATATGTAGAATAGAACATACAAGGGTTTTCAAATGTGATTTTTTAAAAAGCTGTTTCCATGAATATTGTCTAAAATCATGTTTTAGGCTATATTTTTTATATTTTTTTATATTTTTTTTATATATTTTGCATGAAAAGGGTCTAAAATATTTTTTTTTTCGTTCAGCACTAGAAGAACATATGTAGAATACAACATACAAGGGTTTTCAAATGTGATTAAAAAAAAGGGTTTTTCAATTAATATTGTCTAAAATCATGTTTTAGGCAAAATCCATAATCCAACTATTTCGGCATATGAAGGGATACACAGTTTTTTTTTACAAACGAGAAAAATAATTTTTATACATTTTGCATGAAAAGGGTCTGAAATATTTTTTTTTACGTTCAGCACTAGATGGACATATGTAGAATACAACATACAAGGGTTTTCAAATGTGATTTAAAAAAAAGCTGTTTACCATGAATATTGTCTAAAATCATGTTTTAGGCAAAATCTACAATGCAACTAGTTCGGCATATGAAGGGATACAAATTTTTTTTTTAACAAACGTGAAAAATATTTTGTATATATTTTGCATGAAAAGGGTCAAATTTTTTTTTATTAACGTTCAGCACTAGAAGGATTTATGTAGAATACAACATACAAGGGTTTTCAAATGTGATTTTTTTAAAAGCTTTTTTCAATGAATATTGTCTAAAATCATGTTTTAGGCAAAATCCACAATGCAACTAGTTCGGCATATGAAGGGATACAAAGTTTTTTTTTAACAAACGTGAAACATATTTTTTATACATTTTGATTGAAAAGGGTCTAAAATATGTTTTTTCACGTTCAGCACTAGACGGACAGATGTAGAATACAATATACAAGGGCTTTCAAATGTGATTTAAAAAAAAGCTGTTTTTCCATGAATATTGTCTAAAATCATGTTTTAGGCTAAATCCACAATGCAACTATTTTGGCATATGAAGGGATACACAGTTTTTTATAACAAACATGAAAAATATTTTGTTTACATTTTGCATGAAAAGGGTCTAAAATATTGTTTTAACATTCAGCACTAGAAGGATATATGTAGAATACAACATACAAGGGTTTTCGAATGAGATTTAAAAAAAAAGCTGTTTCTATGAATATTGTCTAAAATCATGTTTTAGGCAAAATCCACAATGCAACTAGTTCTGCATATGAAGGGATACAAAGTTTTTTTATAACAAACGAGAAAAATATTTTTTATACATTTTGCATGAAAAGGGTCTAAAATATTTTTTTTACGTTCAGCACTAGAAGGATATATGTAAAATCCAACATACAAGGGTTTTCAAATGTGATTAAAAAAAAAAGCTTTTTTCAATGAATATTGTCTATAATCATGTTTTAGGCAAAATCCACAATGCAACTAGTTCGGCATATGAAGGGATACACAGTTTTTTATAACAAACGTGAAACATATTTTATATACATTTTGCATGAAAAGGGTCTAAAATGTTTTTTTTAAGTTCAGCACTAGAAGGACATATGTAGAATACAATATAAAAGAGTATTCAAATGTGATTTAAAAAAAAGCTGTTTCTATGAATATTGTCTATAATCATGTTTTAGCCAAAATCCACAATGCAACTAGTTCGGCATATGAAGGGATACACAGTTTTTTATAACAAACGTGAAACATATTCTATATACATTTTGCATGAAAAGGGTCTAAAATATATTTTTTAAGTTCAGCACTAGAAGGACATATGTAGAATACAACATACAAGGGTTTTCAAATGTGATTTAAAAAAAAAAGCTTTTTTCAATGAATGTTTTCTAAAATCATGTTTTAGGCAAAACCCACAATATAACTAGTTCGGCATATGAAAGGATACACAGTTTTTTATAACAAACGTGAAACATATTCTATATACATTTTGCATGAAAAGGGTCTAAAATATATTTTTTAAGTTCAGCACTAGAAGGACATATGTAGAATACAACATACAAGGGTTTTCAAATGTGATTTAAAAAAAAAGCTTTTTTCAATGAATGTTTTCTAAAATCATGTTTTAGGCAAAATCCACAATATAACTAGTTCGGCATATGAAAGGATAAACAGTTTTTTTACAACAAACGAGAAAAATATTTTTTATACATTTTGCATGAAAAGGGTCTAAAATATTTTTTTTTACATTCAGCACTAGAAGGACAGATGTAGAATACAATATAAAAGGGTTTTCAAATGTGATTAAAAAAAAGCTTTTTTCAATTAATGTTTTCTAAAATCATGTTTTAGGCAAAACCCACAATACAACTAGTTCGGCATATGAAGGGATACACAGTTTTTTTTATAACAAACGAGAAAAATATTTTTATACATTTTGCATGAAAAGGGTCTAAAATATTTTTTTTAACGTTCAGCACTAGAAGGACATATGTAGAATACAACATACAAGGGATTTGAAATGTGATTTCTTAAAAAGCTTTTTTCAATGAATATTTTCTAAAATCATGTTTTAGGCAAAATCCACAATGCAACTAGTTCGGCATATGAAGTGATACACAGTTTTTTTATAACAAATGAGAAAAATATTTTTTATACATTTTGCATGAAAAGGGTCTAAAACATTTTTTTTAATGTTCAGCACTAGAAGGATTTATGTAGAATACAACATACAAGGGTTTTCAAATGTGATTTTTTAAAAAGCTTTTTTCAATGAATATTGTCTAAAATCATGTTTTAGGCAAAATCCACAATGCAACTAGTTCGGCATATGAAGGGATACAAAGTTTTTTTTTACAAACGTGAAACATATTTTTTTACATTTTGATTGAAAAGGGTCTAAAATATTTTTTTTCACGTTCAGCACTAGACGGACAGATGTAGAATACAATATACAAGGGCTTTCAAATGTGATTTAAAAAAAAGCTGTTTTTCCATGAATATTGTCTAAAATCATGTTTTAGGCTAAATCCACAATGCAACTATTTCGGCATATGAAGGGATACACAGTTTTTTATAACAAACGTGAAAAATATTTTGTATACATTTTGCATGAAAAGGGTCTAAAATATTGTTTTAACATTCAGCACTAGAAGGATATATGTAGAATACAACATACAAGGGTTTTCGAATGAGATTTAAAAAAAAAGCTGTTTCTATGAATATTGTCTAAAATCATGTTTTAGGCAAAATCCACAATATACAGTGGGGGAAAAAAGTATTTAGTCAGCCACCAATTTTGCAAGTTCTCCCACTTAAAAAGATGAGAGAGGCCTGTAATTTTCATCATAGGTACATGTCAACTATGACAGACAAAATGAGAAAAAAAAATCCAGAAAATCACATTGTAGGATTTTTAATGAATTTATTGGCATATGATGGTGGAAAATAAGTATTTGGTCAATAACAAAAGTTTCTCAATACTTTGTTATATACCCTTTGTTGGCAATGACACAGGTCAAACGTTTTCTATAAGTCTTCACAAGGTTTTCACACACTGTTGCTGGTATTTTGGCCCATTCCTCCATGCAGATCTCCTCTAGAGCATTGATGTTTTGGGGCTGTCGCTGGGCAACACAGACTTTCAACTCCCTACAAAGATTTTCTATGGGGTTGAGATCTGGAGACTGGCTAGGCCACTCCAGGACCTTGAAATGCTTCTTACGAAGCCACTCCTTCGTTGCCCGGGCGGTGTGTTTGGGATCATTGTCATGCTGAAAGACCCAGCCACGTTTCATCTTCAATGCCCTTGCTGATGGAAGGAGGGTTTCACTCAAAATCTCACGATACATGGCCCCATTCATTCTTTCCTTTACACGGATCAGTCGTCCTGGTCCCTTTGCAGAAAAACATCCCCAAAGCATGATGTTTCCAACCCCATGCTTCACAGTAGGTATGGTGTTCTTTGGATGCAACTCAGCATTCTTTTGTCCTCCAAACATGACGAGTTGAGTTTTTACCAAAAAAGTTCTATTTTGGTTTCATCTGACCATATGACATTCTCCCAATCCTCTTCTGGATCATCCAAATGCACTTCAGACGGGCCTGGACATGTACTGGCTTAAGCAGGGGGACACGTCTCGCACTGCAGGATTTGAGTCCCTGGCGGCGTAGTGTGTTACTGATGGTTGGCTTTGTTACTTTGGTCCCAGCTCTCTGCAGGTCATTCATTAGGTCCCCCCGTGTGGTTCTGGGATTTTTGCTCACCGTTCTTGTGATCATTTTGACCCCACGGGGTGAGATCTTGCGTGGAGCCCCAGATCGAGGGAAATTATCAGTGGTCTTGTATGTCTTCCATTTCCTAATAATTGCTCCCACAGTTGATTTCATCAAACCAAGCTGCTTACCTATTGCAGATTCAGTCTTCCCAGCCTGGTGCAGGTCTACAATTTTGTTTTTGGTGTCCTTTGACAGCTCTTTGGTCTTGGCCATTGTGAAGTTTGGAGTGTGACTGTTTGAGGTTGTGGACAGGTGTATTTTATACTGATAACAAGTTCAAACAGGTGCCATTAATACAGGTAACGAGTGGAGGACAGAGGAGCCTCTGAAAGAAGAAGTTACAAGTCTGTGAGAGCCAGAAATCTTGCTTGTTTGTAGGTGACCAAATAGTTATTTTCCACCATAATTTGCAAATAAATTCATTAAAAATCCTACAATGGGATTTTCTGGAATTTTTTTTCTCAATTTGTCTGTCATAGTTGACGTGTACCTATGATGAAAATTACAGGCCTCTCTCATCTTTTTAAGTGGGAGAACTTGCACAATTGGTGGCTGACTAAATACTTTTTTTCCCCACTGTACAAGTGTTTTCAAACGTGATTTTTTAAAAAGCTTTTTTCAATGAATATTTTCTAAAATCATGTTTTAGGCAAAATCCATAATACAACTACTTCGGCATATGAAAGGATACAAAGTTTTTTATAACAAACGAGAAAAATATTTTTTATACATCTTGCATGAAAAGGGTCTAAAATATTTTTTTTAACGTTCAGCACTAGAAGGATATATGTAAAATCCAACATACATAGGTTTTCAAATGTGATTTTTAAAAAATGCTTTTTTCAATGAATGTTTTCTAAAATCATGTTTTAGGCAAAATCCACAATGCAAATAGTTCGGCATATGAAGGGATACACAGTTTTTTATAACAAACGTGAAACATATTTTTTATACATTTTGCATGAAAATGATCTAAAATATTTTTTTTAACGTTCAGCACTAGAAGGATATATGTAGAATACAACATACAAGGGTTTTCAAATGTGATTTAAAAAAAAGCTTTTTTCAATGAATGTTTTCTAAAATCATGTTTTAGGCAAAACCAACAATGCAACTAGTTCGGCATATGAAGGGATACACAGTTTTTTATAACAAACGAGAAAAATATTTTTTATACGTTTTGCATGAAAAGGGTCTAAAATATTTTTTTTAACGTTCAGCACTAGAAGGATATATGTAGAATACAACATACAAGGGTTTTCAAATGTGATTTAAAAAAAAGCTTTTTTCAATGAATGTTTTCTAAAATCATGTTTTAGGCAAAACCCACAATGCAACTAGTTCGGCATATGAAGGGATACAAAGTTTTTTTTTTTTTACGTGAAACATATTTTTTTACATTTTGATTGAAAAGGGTCTAAAATGTTTTTTTAAGTTCAGCACTAGAAGAACAGATGTAGAATACAATATACAAGGGTTTTCAAATGTGATAAAAAAAAGCTGTTTTCCATGAATGTTTTCTAAAATCATGTTTTAGGCAAAATCCACAATATAACTAGTTCGGCATATGAAGGGATACAATGTTTTTTTATAACAAATGAGAAACACATTTTTATACATTTTGCATTAAAAGGGTCTAAAATATTTTTTTTTACGTTCAACACTAGAAGGACATATGTAGAATGTAATATACAAGGGTTTTTAAATGTGATTTTAAAAAAAAAGCTTTTTTCAATGAATATTGTCTATAATCATGTTTTAGGCAAAATCCACAATACACAGTTTTTTATAACAAACGTGAAACATATTTTTTATACATTTTGCATGAAAATGGTCTAAAATAATTTTTTTAACGTTCAGCACTATAAGGATATATGTAGAATACAACATACAAGGGTTTTCAAATGTGATTTAAAAAAAAGCTTTTTTCAATGAATGTTTTCTAAAATCATGTTTTAGGCAAAACCCACAATGCAACTAGTTCGGCATATGAAGGGATACAATGTTTTTTTATAACAAATGAGAAACACATTTTTATACATTTTGATTGAAAAGGGTCTAAAACATTTTTTTTAAAGTTCAGCACTAGAAGGACATATGTAGAATACAACATACAAGGGTTTTAAAATGTGATTTAAAAAAAAGCTTTTTTCAATGAATATTTTCTAAAATCATGTTTTAGGCTAAATCCACAATGCAACTAGTTCGGCATATGAAGTGATAGAGAGTTTTTTTATAACAAACGAGAAAAATATTTTTTATACATTTTGCATGAAAAGGGTCTAAAATTTTTTTTTTTACGTTCAGCACTTGAAGGACTTATGTAGAATACAACATACAAGGGTTTTGAAATATGATTTTTTTAAAAGCTTTTTTCAATGAATATTTTCTAAAATCATGTTTTAGGCTAAATCCAAATGCAACTAGTTCGGCATATGAAGGGATAGAGAGTTTTTTTTATAACAAACGAGAAAAATATTTTTTATAAATTTTGCATGAAAAGGGTCAAAAAAATTTTTTTTACGTTCAGCACTTGAAGGACTTATGTAGAATACAACATACAAGGGTTTTCAAATGTGATTTTTTAAAAAGCTTTTTTCAATGAATATTTTCTAAAATCATGTTTTAGGCTGAATCCACAATGCAACTAGTTCGACATATGAAGGGATACAAAGTTTTTTTATAACAAACAAGAAAAATATTTTTTATACATTTTGCATTAAAAAGGGTCTAAAATATTTTTTTTTACGTTCAGCACTAGAAGGATATATGTAGAATACAACATACAAGGGTTTTCAAATGTGATTTTGAAAAAAGTTTTTTCAATGAATATTGTCTAAAATCATGTTTTATGCATAATCCATAATGCAACTAGTTCAGCAAATGAAGGAATACAACGTTTTTTTATAACAAACAAACAAAATATTTTTTATACATTTTGCATGAAAAGGGTCTAAAATATTTTTTTTTACGTTCAGCACTAGAAGGATATATGTAGAATGCAGCATACAAGGGTTTTTAAATGTGATTAAAAAAAAAAAGCTTTTTTCAATGAATATTTTCTAAAATCATGTTTTAGGCTGAATCCACAATGCAACTAGTTCGACATATGAAGGGATACAAAGTTTTTTTATAACAAACAAACAAAATATTTTTTATACATTTTGCATGAAAAGGGTCTAAAATATTTTTTTTTACGTTCAGCACTAGAAGGACATATGTAGAATACAACATACAAGGGTTTTAAAATGTGATTTTTTAAAAAGCTTTTTTCAATGAATATTGTCTAAAATCATGTTTTAGGCTAAATCTACAATGCAACTAGTTCGGCATATGAAGGTATACAAAGTTTTTTTATAACAAACGTGAAAAATATTTTTTATATACTTTATATGAAAAGGGTCTAAAATATTTTTTTTTACGTTCAGCACTAGACAGACAGATGTAGAATACAATATACAAGGGTTTTCAAATATGATTTAAAAAAAACCTGTTTCCCATGAATATTTTCTAAAATCATGTTTTAGGCTGAATCCACAATGCAACTAGTTCGACATATGAAGGGATACAAAGTTTTTTTATAACAAACAAGAAAAATATTTTTATACATTTCGCATGAAAAGGGTCTAAAATATTTTTTTTTACGTTCAGCACTAGAAGGATATATGTAGAATGCAGCATACAAGGGTTTTTAAATGTGATTTTTAAAAAAAAGCTTTTTTCAATGAATATTGTCTATAATCATGTTTTAGGCAAAATCCACAATGCAACTAGTTCGGCATATGAAGGGATACAAAGTTTTTTTATAACAAATGAGAAAAATATTTTTTATACATTTTGCATGAAAAAGGTCTGAAAATATTTTTTTACGTTCATTACTAGAAGGACATATGTAGAATTCAATATACAAGGGTTTTGAAATATGATTTTTTTAAAAGCTTTTTTCAATGAATATTTTCTAAAATCATGTTTTAGGCTAAATCCACAATGCAACTAGTTCGGCATATGAAGGGATAGAGAGTTTTTTTTATAACAAACGAGAAAAATATTTTTTATAAATTTTGCATGAAAAGGGTCAAAAAATGTTTTTTAACGTTCAGCACTTGAAGGACTTATGTAGAATACAACATACAAGGGTTTTCAAATGTGATTTTTTAAAAAGCTTTTTTCAATGAATATTTTCTAAAATCATGTTTTAGGCTGAATCCACAATGCAACTAGTTCGACATATGAAGGGATACAAAGTTTTTTTATAACAAACAAACAAAATATTTTTTATACATTTTGCATGAAAAGGGTCTAAAATATTTTTTTTTACGTTCAGCACTAGACGGACAGATGTAGAATACAATATAAAAGGGTTTTCAAATGTGATTTTGAAAAAAGTGTTTTCAATGAATATTGTCTAAAATCATGTTTTATGCAAAATCCATAATGCAACTAGTTCAGCAAATGAAGGAATACAACGTTTTTTTATAACAAACAAACAAAATATTTTTTATACATTTTGCATGAAAAGGGTCTAAAATATTTTTTTTTACGTTCAGCACTAGAAGGACATATGTAGAATACAACATACAAGGGTTTTAAAATGTGATTTTTTAAAAAGCTTTTTTCAATGAATATTGTCTAAAATCATGTTTTAGGCTAAATCTACAATGCAACTAGTTCGGCATATGAAGGTATACAAAGTTTTTTTATAACAAACGTGAAAAATATTTTTTATATACTTTATATGAAAAGGGTCTAAAATGTTTTTTTTTACGTTCAGCACTAGACAGACAGATGTAGAATACAATATACAAGGGTTTTCAAATATGATTTAAAAAAAACCTGTTTCCCATGAATATTTTCTAAAATCATGTTTTAGGCTGAATCCACAATGCAACTAGTTCGACATATGAAGGGATACAAAGTTTTTTTATAACAAACAAGAAAAATATTTTTTATACATTTCGCATGAAAAGGGTCTAAAATATTTTTTTTTACGTTCAGCACTAGAAGGATATATGTAGAATGCAGCATACAAGGGTTTTTAAATGTGATTTTTAAAAAAAAGCTTTTTTCAATGAATATTGTCTATAATCATGTTTTAGGCAAAATCCACAATGCAACTAGTTCGGCATATGAAGGGATACAAAGTTTTTTTATAACAAATGAGAAAAATATTTTTTATACATTTTGCATGAAAAAGGTCTGAAAATATTTTTTTACGTTCATTACTAGAAGGACATATGTAGAATTCAATATACAAGGGTTTTGAAATATGATTTTTTAAAAGCTTTTTTCAATGAATATTTTCTAAAATCATGTTTTAGGCTAAATCCACAATGCAACTAGTTCGGCATATGAAGGGATAGAGAGTTTTTTTTATAACAAACGAGAAAAATATTTTTTATAAATTTTGCATGAAAAGGGTCAAAAAATGTTTTTTAACGTTCAGCACTTGAAGGACATATGTAGAATACAACATACAAGGGTTTTCAAATGTGATTTTTTTAAAAGCTTTTTTCAATGAATATTTTCTAAAATCATGTTTTAGGCTAAATCTACAATGCAACTAGTTCGGCATATGAAGGGATACAAAGTTTTTTTATAACAAACGTGAAAAATATTTTTTATATACTTTATATGAAAAGGGTCTAAAATATTTTTTTTTACGTTCAGCACTAGACAGACAGATGTAGAATACAATATACAAGGGTTTTCAAATGTGATTTAAAAAAAAACTGTTTCCCATGAATATTTTCTAAAATCATGTTTTAGGCTGAATCCACAATGCAACTAGTTCGACATATGAAGGGATACAAAGTTTTTTTATAACAAACAAGAAAAATATTTTTTATACATTTCGCATGAAAAGGGTCTAAAATATTTTTTTTTACGTTCAGCACTAGAAGGACATATGTAGAATGCAGCATACAAGGGTTTTTAAATGTGATTTTAAAAAAAATGCTTTTTTCAATGAATATTGTCTAAAATCATGTTTTATGCAAAATCCACAATGCAACTATTTCGGCATATGAAGGAATACACCGTTTGTTATAACAAACAAGACAAATATTTTTTATACATTTTGCATGAAAAGGGTCACTTTTTTTTTTTACATTCAGCACTAGAAGGATATATGTAGAATACAACATACAAGGGTTTTCAAATGTGATTTTGAAAAAAAAAATTTCAATGAATATTGTCTAAAATCATGTTTTAGGCAAAATCAATAATGCAACTAGTTCAGCAAATGAAGGAATACAACGTTTTTTTATAACAAACGTGAAAAATATTTTTTATACATTTTGAATGAAAAGAGTCTAAAATATTTTTTTAACGTTCAGCACTAGAAGGACATATGTAGAATTCAATATACAAGGGTTTTCAAATGTGATTTAAAAAAAGCTTTTTTCAATTAATATTGTCTAAAATCATGTTTTAGGCAAAATCCACAATGCAACTAGTTCGGCATATGAAGGAATACACCTTTTTTTATAACAAACGAGACAAATATTTATTATACATTTTGCATGAAAAGGGTCAAAAAATGTTTTTAACATTCAGCACTAGAAGGATATATGTACAATGCAACATACAACGGTTTTCAAATGTTATTTAAAAAAAAAAATTTCAATGAATATTGTCTAAAATCATGTTTTAGGCAAAATCCACAATGCAACTAGTTCAACAAAAAAATATTTTTTATACATTTTGAATGAAAAGGGTCTAAAATATTTTTTTTAACGTTCAGCACTAGAAGGACATATGTAGAATACAACATACAAGGGTTTTAAAATGTGATTTTTTAAAAAGCTTTTTTCAATTAATATTGTCTAAAATCATGTTTTAGGCTAAATCCACAATGCAACTAGTTCGGCATATGAAGGAATACACTGTTTTTTATAACAAACGAGACAAATATTTTTTATACATTTTGCATGAAAAGGGTCTAAAATATTTTTTTTAACGTTCAGCACTAGAAGGACATATGTAGAATACAACATAGAAGTGTTTTCAAACGTGATTTTTTAAAAAGTTTTTTCAATGAATTTTTTCTAAAATCATGTTTTAGGCAAAATCCACAATGCAACTAGTTCGGCATATGAAGGAATACACCGTTTTTTATAACAAACGAGACAAATATTTATTATACATTTTGCATGAAAAGGGTCAAAAAAATTTTTTTTACATTCAGCACTAGAAGGATATATGTACAATGCAACATACAACGGTTTTCAAATGTTATTTAAAAAAAATGTTTTTTCAATGAATATTGTCTAAAATCATGTTTTATGCAAAATCCACAATGCAACTAGTTCAACAAAAAAATATTTTTTATACATTTTGCATGAAAAGGGTCTAAAATATTTTTTTTTACGTTCAGCACTAGAAGGAAATATGTAGAATACAACATACAAGGGTTTTAAAATGTGATTTAAAAAAAAGCTTTTTTCAATTAATATTGTCTAAAATCATGTTTTAGTTAAAATCCACAATGCAACTAGTTCGGCATATGAAGGAATACACCGTTTTTTATAACAAACGAGACAAATATTTTTTATGCATTTTGCATGAAAAGGGTCTAAAATAAAAAAAATTACGTTCAGCACTAGACGGACAGATGTAGAATACAATACAAAAGGGTTTTCAAATGTGATTTAAAAAAAACCTGTTTCCATGAATATTGTCTAAAATCATGTCTTAGGCAATATCAACAATGCAACTAGTTCAGCAAATGAAGGAATACAACGTTTTTTTATAATAAACAATAAAAATAATTTTTTATACATTTTGCATGAAAAAGGTCTGAAAATATTTTTTTACGTTCATTACTAGAAGGACATATGTAGAATACAATATACAAGGGTTTTCAAATGTGATTTTTTAAAAAGCTTTTTTCAATGAATATTTTCTAAAATCATGTTTTAGGCTAAATCCACAATGCAAGTAGTTCGGCATATGAAGGAATACAAAGTTTTTTTATAACAAACGTGAAAAATATTTTTTATATACTTTATATGAAAAGGGTCTAAAATATTTTTTTTTACGTTCAGCACTAGACGGACAGATGTAGAATACAATATACAAGGGTTTTCAAATGTGATTTTAAAAAAACTGTTTCCCATGAATATTGTCTAAAATCATGTTTTAGGCAAAATCCACAATGCAACTAGTTCGGCATATGAAGGGATACAAAGTTTTTTTATAACAAATGAGAAAAATATTTTTTATACATTTTGCATGAAAAAGGTCTGAACATATTTTTTTACGTTCATTACTAGAAGGACATATGTAGAATACAATATACAAGGGTTTTCAAATGTGATTTTTTAAAAAGCTTTTTTCAATTAATATTGTCTAAAATCATGTTTTATGCAAAATCCACAATGCAACTAGTTCGGCAAATGAATGAATACAACGTTTTTTTATAACAAACAAGAAAAATATTTTTTATACATTTTGCATGAAAAAGGTCTGAAAATATTTTTTAACGTTCATTACTAGAAGGACATATGTAGAATACAATATACAATGGTTTTCAAATGTGATTTTTTAAAAAGCTTTTTTCAAAGAATTTTTTCTAAAATCATGTTTTAGGCTAAATCCACAATGCAACTAGTTCGGCATGTGAAGGGATACAATGTTTTTTTATAACAAACGTGAAAAAAAATTTGTATACATTTTGCATGAAAAGAGTCTAAAATATTTTTTTTTACGTTCAGCACTAGAAGGACATATGTAGAATTCAATATACAAGGGTTTTCAAATTTGATTTTTAAAAAGCTTTTTTCAATTAATATTGTCTAAAATCATGTTTTAGGCAAAATCCACAATGCAACTAGTTCGGCATATGAAGGAATACACCGTTTTTTATAACAAACGAGACAAATATTTTTTATACATTTTGCATGAAAAGGGTCTAAAATATTTTTTTTTACGTTCAGCACTAGAAGGACATATGTAGAATACAACATAGAATTGTTTTCAAACGTGATTTTTTTAAAAAGGATTTTCAATGAATTTTTTCTAAAATCATGTTTTAGGCAAAATCCACAATGCAACTAGTTCGGCATATGAAGGAATACACCGTTTTTTATAACAAACGAGACAAATATTTATTATACATTTTGCATGAAAAGGGTAAAAAAAAAAATGTTACATTCAGCACTAGAAGGATATATGTACAATGCAACATACAACGGTTTTCAAATGTTATTTAAAAAAAAGTTTTTTCAATGAATATTGTCTAAAATCATGTTTTAGGCAAAATCCACAATGCATCTAGTTCAACAAAAAAATATTTTTTATACATTTTGCATGAAAATGGTCTAAAATATTTTTTTTTACGTTCAGCACTAGAAGGATATTTGTAGAATACAACATACAAGGGTTTTCAAATGTGATTTTTTAAAAAGCTTTTTTCAATGAATATTGTCTAAAATCATGTTTTAGGCAAAATCCACAATGCAACTAGTTCAATATATGAAGGGATACAACGTTTTTTTATAACAAACGTGAAACATATTTTTATACATTTTGCATGAAAAGGGTCTAAAATATTTTTTTACGTTCAGCACTAGAAGGATATATGTAAAATACAACATACAAGGGTTTTCAAATGTGATTTTGTAAAAGCTTTTTTCAATGAATATTGTCTAAAATCATGTTTTAGGCAAAATCCACAATGCAACTAGTTCAGCATATGAAGGGATACAAAGTTTTTATAACAAACGTGAAAAATATTTTTATACATTTTGCATGAAAAGGTTCTAAAATAGTTTTTTAACGTTCAGCACTAGAAGGACATATGTAGAATACAATATACAAGGGTTTTCAAATGTGATTTTTTAAAAAGCTTTTTTCAATGAATATTTTCTAAAACCATGTTTTAGGCTGAATCCACAATGCAACTAGTTCGGCATATGAAGGGATACAACTTTTTTTTATAACAAACAAGAAAAATATTTTTATACATTTTGCATGAAAAGGTTCTAAAATATTTTTTTTTACGTTCAGCACTAGAAGGATATATGTAGAATACAACATAGAAGGGTTTTCAAATGTGATTTTTAAAAAAACTGTTTCCCATGAATATTGTCTAAAATCATGTTTTAGGCAAAATCCACAATGCAACTAGTTCGGCATATGAAGGGATACAAAGTTTTTTATAACAAATGAGAAAAATATTTTTTATACATTTTGCATGAAAAAGGTCTGAAAATATTTTTTTACGTTCATTACTAGAAGGACATATGTAGAATACAATATACAAGGGTTTTCAAATGTGATTTTTTAAAAAGCTTTTTTCAATTAATATTGTCTAAAATCATGTTCTATGCTAAATCCACAATGCAACTTGTTCGGCATATGAAGGAATACACAGTTTTTTATAACAAACGAGAAAAATATTTTTTATAAATTTTGCATGAAAAGGGTCAAAAATTTTTTTTTAACGTTCAGCACTTGAAGGACTTATGTAGAATACAACATACAAGGGTTTTCAAATGTGATTTTTTTAAAAGCTTTTTTCAATGAATATTTTCTAAAATCATGTTTTAGGCTGAATCCACAATGCAACTAGTTCGACATATGAAGGGATACAAAGTTTTTTTATAACAAACAAGAAAAATATTTTTTATACATTTCGCATGAAAAGGGTCTAAAATATTTTTTTTAACGTTCAGCACTAGAAGGATATATGTAGAATGCAGCATACAAGGGTTTTTAAATGTGATTTAAAAAAAAAAGCTTTTTTCAATGAATATTGTCTATAATCATGTTTTAGGCTAAATCCACAATGCAACTAGTTCGGCATATGAAGGGATACAAAGTTTTTTTATAACAAATGAGAAAAATATTTTTTATACATTTTGCATGAAAAAGGTCTGAAAATATTTTTTTACGTTCATTACTAGAAGGACATATGTAGAATTCAATATACAAGGGTTTTGAAATATGATTTTTTTAAAAGCTTTTTTCAATGAATATTTTCTAAAATCATGTTTTAGGCTAAATCCACAATGCAACTAGTTCGGCATATGAAGGGATAGAGAGTTTTTTTTATAACAAACGAGAAAAATATTTTTTATAAATTTTGCATGAAAAGGGTCAAAAAATGTTTTTTAACGTTCAGCACTTGAAGGACTTATGTAGAATACAACATACAAGGGTTTTCAAATGTGATTTTTTTAAAAGCTTTTTTCAATGAATATTTTCTAAAATCATGTTTTAGGCTGAATCCACAATGCAACTAGTTCGACATATGAAGGGATACAAAGTTTTTTTATAACAAACAAGAAAAATATTTTTTATACATTTTGCATTAAAAAGGGTCTAAAATATTTTTTTTTTACGTTCAGCACTAGAAGGATATATGTAGAATACAACATACAAGGGTTTTCAAATGTGATTTTGAAAAAAGTTTTTTCAATGAATATTGTCTAAAATCATGTTTTATGCAAAATCCATAATGCAACTAGTTCAGCAAATGAAGGAATACAACGTTTTTTTATAACAAACAAACAAAATATTTTTTATACATTTTGCATGAAAAGGGTCTAAAATATTTTTTTTTACGTTCAGCACTAGAAGGACATATGTAGAATACAACATACAAGGGTTTTAAAATGTGATTTTTTAAAAAGCTTTTTTCAATGAATATTGTCTAAAATCATGTTTTAGGCTAAATCTACAATGCAACTAGTTCGGCATATGAAGGTATACAAAGTTTTTTTATAACAAACGTGAAAAATATTTTTATATACTTTATATGAAAAGGGTCTAAAATATTTTTTTTTACGTTCAGCACTAGACAGACAGATGTAGAATACAATATACAAGGGTTTTCAAATGTGATTTTAAAAAAACTGTTTCCCATGAATATTTTCTAAAATCATGTTTTAGGCTGAATCCACAATGCAACTAGTTCGACATATGAAGGGATACAAAGTTTTTTTATAACAAACAAGAAAAATATTTTTTATACATTTCGCATGAAAAGGGTCTAAAATATTTTTTTTACGTTCAGCACTAGAAGGACATATGTAGAATGCAGCATACAAGGGTTTTTAAATGTGATTTTAAAAAAATGCTTTTTTCAATGAATATTGTCTAAAATCATGTTTTATGCAAAATCCACAATGCAACTATTTCGGCATATGAAGGAATACACCGTTTGTTATAACAAACAAGACAAATATTTTTTATACATTTTGCATGAAAAGGGTCACTTTTTTTTTTTTACATTCAGCACTAGAAGGATATATGTAGAATACAACATACAAGGGTTTTCAAATGTGATTTTGAAAAAAAAAAATTCAATGAATATTGTCTAAAATCATGTTTTAGGCAAAATCAATAATGCAACTAGTTCAGCAAATGAAGGAATACAACGTTTTTTTATAACAAACGTGAAAAATATTTTTTATACATTTTGAATGAAAAGAGTCTAAAATATTTTTTTTAACGTTCAGCACTAGAAGGACATATGTAGAATTCAATATACAAGGGTTTTCAAATGTGATTTAAAAAAAAGCTTTTTTCAATTAATATTGTCTAAAATCATGTTTTAGGCAAAATCCACAATGCAACTAGTTCGGCATATGAAGGAATACACCGTTTTTTTATAACAAACGAGAAAATATTTATTATACATTTTGCATGAAAAGGGTCAAAAAATGTTTTTAACATTCAGCACTAGAAGGATATATGTACAATGCAACATACAACGGTTTTCAAATGTTATTTAAAAAAAAAAATTCAATGAATATTGTCTAAAATCATGTTTTAGGCAAAATCCACAATGCAACTAGTTCAACAAAAAAATATTTTTTATACATTTTGCATGAAAAGGGTCTAAAATATTTTTATTAACGTTCAGCACTAGAAGGACATATGTAGAATACAACATACAAGGGTTTTAAAATGTGATTTTTTAAAAAGCTTTTTTCAATTAATATTGTCTAAAATCATGTTTTAGGCAAAATCCACAATGCAACTAGTTCGGCATATGAAGGAATACACCGTTTTTTATAACAAACGAGACAAATATTTTTTATACATTTTGCATGAAAAGGGTCTAAAATATTTTTTTAACGTTCAGCACTAGAAGGACATATGTAGAATACAACATAGAAGTGTTTTCAAACGTGATTTTTTAAAAAGTTCTTTCAATGAATTTTTTCTAAAATCATGTTTTAGGCAAAATCCACAATGCAACTAGTTCGGCATATGAAGGAATACACCGTTTTTTATAACAAACGAGACAAATATTTATTATACATTTTGCATGAAAAGGGTCAAAAATTTTTTTTTACATTCAGCACTAGAAGGATATATGTACAATGCAACATACAACGGTTTTCAAATGTTAATTAAAAAAAATGTTTTTTCAATGAATATTGTCTAAAATCATGTTTTATGCAAAATCCACAATGCAACTAGTTCAACTAAAAAATATTTTTTATACATTTTGCATGAAAAGGGTCTAAAATATTTTTTTTTACGTTCAGCACTAGAAGGAAATATGTAGAATACAACATACAAGGGTTTTAAAATGTGATTTAAAAAAAAGCTTTTTTCAATTAATATTGTCTAAAATCATGTTTTAGTTAAAATCCACAATGCAACTAGTTCGGCATATGAAGGAATACACCGTTTTTTATAACAAACGAGACAAATATTTTTATGCATTTTGCATGAAAAGGGTCTAAAATAAAAAAAATACGTTCAGCACTAGACGGACAGATGTAGAATACAATACAAAAGGGTTTTCAAATGTGATTTAAAAAAAACCTGTTTCCATGAATATTGTCTAAAATCATGTCTTAGGCAATATCAACAATGCAACTAGTTCAGCAAATGAAGGAATACAACGTTTTTTTATAATAAACAATAAAAATAATTTTTTATACATTTTGCATGAAAAAGGTCTGAAAATATTTTTTTACGTTCATTACTAGAAGGACATATGTAGAATACAATATACAAGGGTTTTCAAATGTGATTTTTTAAAAAGCTTTTTTCAATGAATATTTTCTAAAATCATGTTTTAGGCTAAATCTACAATGCAACTAGTTCGGCATATGAAGGGATACAAAGTTTTTTTTATAACAAACGTGAAAAATATTTTTTATATACTTTATATGAAAAGGGTCTAAAATATTTTTTTTACGTTCAGCACTAGACGGACAGATGTAGAATACAATATACAAGGGTTTTCAAATGTGATTTAAAAAAAACTGTTTCCCATGAATATTGTCTAAAATCATGTTTTAGGCAAAATCCACAATGCAACTAGTTCGGCATATGAAGGGATACAAAGTTTTTTTATAACAAATGAGAAAAATATTTTTTATACATTTTGCATGAAAAAGGTCTGAAAATATTTTTTTACGTTCATTACTAGAAGGACATATGTAGAATACAATATACAAGGGTTTTCAAATGTGATTTTTTAAAAAGCTTTTTTCAATTAATATTGTCTAAAATCATGTTTTATGCAAAATCCACAATGCAACTAGTTCGGCAAATGAATGAATACAACGTTTTTTTATAACAAACAAGAAAAATATTTTTTATACATTTTGCATGAAAAAGGTCTGAAAATATTTTTTAACGTTCATTACTAGAAGGACATATGTAGAATACAATATACAATGGTTTTCAAATGTGATTTTTTAAAAAGCTTTTTTCAATGAATATTTTCTAAAATCATGTTTTAGGCTAAATCCACAATGCAACTAGTTCGGCATATGAAGGGATACAATGTTTTTTTATAACAAACGTGAAAAAATTGTTTTATACATTTTGCATGAAAAGAGTCTAAAATATTTTTTTTTACGTTAAGCACTATAAGGACATATGTAGAATTCAATATACAAGGGTTTTCAAATGTGATTTTTTAAAAAGCTTTTTTCAATTAATATTGTCTAAAATCATGTTTTAGGCAAAATCCACAATGCAACTAGTTCGGCATATGAAGGAATACACCGTTTTTTATAACAAACGAGACAAATATTTTTTATACATTTTGAATGAAAAGGGTCTAAAATATTTTTTTTAACGTTCAGCACTAGAAGGACATATGTAGAATACAACATAGAAGTGTTTTCAAACGTGATTTTTTAAATAGTTCTTTCAATGAATTTTTTCTAAAATCATGTTTTAGGCAAAATCCACAATGCAACTAGTTCGGCATATGAAGGAATACACCGTTTTTTATAACAAACGAGACAAATATTTATTATACATTTTGCATGAAAAGGGTCAAAAAAATTTTTTTACATTCAGCACTAGAAGGATATATGTACAATGCAACATACAACGGTTTTCAAATGTTATTTAAAAAAAAGTTTTTTCAATGAATATTGTCTAAAATCATGTTTTAGGCAAAATCCACAATGCAACTAGTTCAACTAAAAAATATTTTTATACATTTTGCATGAAAAGGGTCTAAAATATTTTTTTTACGTTCAGCACTAGAAGGAAATATGTAGAATACAACATACAAGGGTTTTAAAATGTGATTTAAAAAAAAGCTTTTTTCAATTAATATTGTCTAAAATCATGTTTTAGTTAAAATCCACAATGCAACTAGTTCGGCATATGAAGGAATACACCGTTTTTTATAACAAACGAGACAAATATTTTTTATGCATTTTGCATGAAAAGGGTCTAAAATAAAAAAAATACGTTCAGCACTAGACGGACAGATGTAGAATACAATACAAAAAGGGTTTTCAAATGTGATTTAAAAAAAACCTGTTTCCATGAATATTGTCTAAAATCATGTCTTAGGCAATATCAACAATGCAACTAGTTCAGCAAATGAAGGAATACAACGTTTTTTTATAATAAACAATAAAAATAATTTTTTATACATTTTGCATGAAAAAGGTCTGAAAATATTTTTTTACGTTCATTACTAGAAGGACATATGTAGAATACAATATACAAGGGTTTTCAAATGTGATTTTTTAAAAAGCTTTTTTCAATGAATATTTTCTAAAATCATGTTTTAGGCTAAATCCACAATGCAAGTAGTTCGGCATATGAAGGAATACAAAGTTTTTTTATAACAAACGTGAAAAATCTTTTTTATATACTTTATATGAAAAGGGTCTAAAATATTTTTTTTTACGTTCAGCACTAGACGGACAGATGTAGAATACAATATACAAGGGTTTTCAAATGTGATTTAAAAAAAAACTGTTTCCCATGAATATTGTCTAAAATCATTTTTTAGGCAAAATCCACAATGCAACTAGTTCGGCATATGAAGGAATACAACGTTTTTTTATAACAAATGAGAAAAATATTTTTTATACATTTTGCATGAAAAAGGTCTGAAAATATTTTTTTACGTTCATTACTAGAAGGACATATGTAGAATACAATATACAAGGGTTTTCAAATGTGATTTTTTAAAAAGCTTTTTTCAATTAATATTGTCTAAAATCATGTTTTATGCAAAATCCACAATGCAACTAGTTCGGCATATGAAGGAATACAACGTTTTTTTTATAACAAACAAGAAAAATATTTTTTATACATTTTGCATGAAAAAGGTCTGAAAATATTTTTTAACGTTCATTACTAGAAGGACATATGTAGAATACAATATACAAGGGTTTTCAAATGTGATTTTTTAAAAAGCTTTTTTCAATGAATTTTTCTAAAATCATGTTTTAGGCTAAATCCACAATGCAACTAGTTCGGCATGTGAAGGGATACAATGTTTTTTTATAACAAACGTGAAAAAAATTTTTTATACATTTTGCATGAAAAGAGTCTAAAATATTTTTTTTACGTTCAGCACTAGAAGGACATATGTAGAATTCAATATACAAGGGTTTTCAAATGTGATTTTTTAAAAAGCTTTTTTCAATTAATATTGTCTAAAATCATGTTTTAGGCAAAATCCACAATGCAACTAGTTCGGCATATGAAGGAATACACCGTTTTTTATAACAAACGAGACAAATATTTTTTATACATTTTGCATGAAAAGGGTCTAAAATATTTTTTTTAACGTTCAGCACTAGAAGGACATATGTAGAATACAACATAGAATTGTTTTCAAACGTGATTTTTTTAAAAGGTTTTTCAATGAATTTTTTCTAAAATCATGTTTTAGGCAAAATCCACAATGCAACTAGTTCGGCATATGAAGGAATACACCGTTTTTTATAACAAACGAGACAAATATTTATTATACATTTTGCATGAAAAGGGTAAAAAAAAAAATGTTACATTCAGCACTAGAAGGATATATGTACAATGCAACATACAACGGTTTTCAAATGTTATTTAAAAAAAAGTTTTTTCAATGAATATTGTCTAAAATCATGTTTTAGGCAAAATCCACAATGCAACTAGTTCAACAAAAAAATATTTTTTATACATTTTGCATGAAAATGGTCTAAAATATTTTTTTTTACGTTCATCACTAGAAGGATATTTGTAGAATACAACATACAAGGGTTTTCAAATGTGATTTTTTAAAAAGCTTTTTTCAATGAATATTGTCTAAAATCATGTTTTACGCAAAATCCACAATGCAACTAGTTAAATATATGAAGGGATAAAACGTTTTTTTATAACAAACGTGAAACATATTTTTTATACATTTTGCATGAAAAGGGTCTAAAATATTTTTTTTACGTTCAGCACTAGAAGGATATATGTAAAATACAACATACAAGGGTTTTCAAATGTGATTTTGTAAAAAGCTTTTTTCAATGAATATTGTCTAAAATCATGTTTTAGGCAAAATCCACAATGCAACTAGTTCAGCATATGAAGGGATACAAAGTTTTTTATAACAAACGTGAAAAATATTTTTTATACATTTTGCATGAAAAGGTTCTAAAATAGTTTTTTAACGTTCAGCACTAGAAGGACATATGTAGAATACAATATACAAGGGTTTTCAAATGTGATTTTTTAAAAAAGCTTTTTTCAATGAATATTTTCTAAAATCATGTTTTAGGCTGAATCCACAATGCAACTAGTTCGGCATATGAAGGGATACAACGTTTTTTTATAACAAACAAGAAAAATATTTTTATACATTTTGCATGAAAAGGTTCTAAAATATTTTTTTAACGTTCAGCACTAGAAGGATATATGTAGAATACAACATAGAAGGGTTTTCAAATGTGATTTTTAAAAAAACTGTTTCCCATGAATATTGTCTAAAATCATGTTTTAGGCAAAATCCACAATGCAACTAGTTCGGCATATGAAGGGATAAAAGTTTTTTTATAACAAATGAGAAAAAAAATTTTTATACATTTTGCATGAAAAAGGTCTGAAAATATTTTTTTACGTTCATTACTAGAAGGACATATGTAGAATACAATATACAAGGGTTTTCAAATGTGATTTTTTAAAAAGCTTTTTTCAATTAATATTGTCTAAAATCATGTTCTATGCTAAATCCACAATGCAACTTGTTCGGCATATGAAGGAATACACAGTTTTTTATAACAAACGAGACAAATATTTTTTATACATTTTGCATGAAAAGGGTCAAAAAAATTTTTTTACATTCAGCACTAGAAGGATATATGTAGAATACAACATACAAGGGTTTTCAAATATGATTTTGAAAAAAGTTTTTTCAATGAATATTGTCTAAAATCATGTTTTAGGCAAAATCCATAATGCAACTAGTTCAGCAAATGAAGGAATACAACGTTTTTTTATAACAAACAAACAAAATATTTTTTATACATTTTGCATGAAAAGGGTCTAAAATATTTTTTTTACGTTCAGCACCAGAAGGACATATGTACAATTCAATATACAAGGGTTTTCAAATATGATTTTTTTAAAAGCTTTTTTGAAATAATATTGTCTAAAATCATGTTTTAGGCAAAATCCACAATGCAACTAGTTCAATATATGAAGGGATACAACGTTTTTTTATAACAAACGTGAAACATATTTTTTATACATTTTGCATGAAAAGGGTCTAAAATATTTTTTTACGTTCAGCACTAGAAGGATATATGTAAAATACAACATACAAGGGTTTTCAAATGTGATTTTGTAAAAGCTTTTTTCAATGAATATTGTCTAAAATCATGTTTTAGGCAAAATCCACAATGCAACTAGTTCAGCATATGAAGGGATACAAAGTTTTTTATAACAAACGTGAAAAATATTTTTATACATTTTGCATGAAAAGGTTCTAAAATAGTTTTTTAACGTTCAGCACTAGAAGGACATATGTAGAATACAATATACAAGGGTTTTCAAATGTGATTTTTTAAAAAGCTTTTTTCAATGAATATTTTCTAAAATCATGTTTTAGGCTGAATCCACAATGCAACTAGTTCGGCATATGAAGGGATACAACGTTTTTTTATAACAAACAAGAAAAATATTTTTTATACATTTTGCATGAAAAGGTTCTAAAATATTTTTTTTACGTTCAGCACTAGAAGGATATATGTAGAATACAACATAGAAGGGTTTTCAAATGTGATTTTAAAAAACTGTTTCCCATGAATATTGTCTAAAATCATGTTTTAGGCAAAATCCACAATGCAACTAGTTCAATATATGAAGGGATACAACGTTTTTTTATAACAAACGTGAAACATATTTTTAT
Organism: Coregonus clupeaformis; assembly: GCF_020615455.1. Taxonomy (NCBI): domain Eukaryota; kingdom Metazoa; phylum Chordata; class Actinopteri; order Salmoniformes; family Salmonidae; genus Coregonus; species Coregonus clupeaformis. The sequence goes on along the minus strand of NW_025534523.1, from coordinate 58,033 downwards.
ACATTTTGCATGAAAAGGGTCTAAAATAGTTTTTTAACGTTCAGCACTAGAAGGACATATGTAGAATACAATATACAAGGGTTTTCAAATGTGATTTTTTAAAAAGCTTTTTTCAATGAATATTTTCTAAAATCATGTTTTAGGCTGAATCCACAATGCAACTAGTTCGGCATATGAAGGGATACAACGTTTTTTTATAACAAACAAGAAAAATATTTTTTATACATTTTGCATGAAAAGGTTCTAAAATATTTTTTTTAACGTTCAGCACTAGAAGGATATATGTAGAATACAACATAGAAGGGTTTTCAAATGTGATTTTTAAAAAAACTGTTTCCCATTAATATTGTCTAAAATCATGTTTTAGGCAAAATCCACAATGCAACTAGTTCGGCATATGAAGGGATAAAAGTTTTTTTATAACAAATGAGAAATTTTTTTTTATACATTTTGCATGAAAAAGGTCTGAACATATTTTTTTACGTTCATTACTAGAAGGACATATGTAGAATACAATATACAAGGGTTTTCAAATGTGATTTTTTAAAAAGCTTTTTTCAATTAATATTGTCTAAAATCATGTTTTATGCAAAATCCACAATGCAACTAGTTCGGCATATGAAGGAATACACCGTTTTTTATAACAAACGAGACAAATATTTTTTATACATTTTGCATGAAAAGGGTCTAAAATATTTTTTTTACATTCAGCACTAGAAGGATATATGTAGAATAGAACATACAAGGGTTTTCAAATATGATTTTGAAAAATGTTTTTTCAATGAATATTGTCTAAAATCAGGTTTTAGGCAAAATCCATAATGCAACTAGTTCAGCAAATGAAGGAATACAACGTTTTTTTATAACAAACAAACAAAATATTTTTTATACATTTTGCATGAAAAGGGTCTAAAATATTTTTTTTTACGTTCAGCACCAGAAGGACATATGTACAATTCAATATACAAGGGTTTTCAAATATGATTTTTTTTAAAGCTTTTTTGAAATAATATTGTCTAAAATCATGTTTTAGGCAAAATCCACAATGCAACTAGTTCAATATATGAAGGGATACAACGTTTTTTTATAACAAACGTGAAACATATTTTTTATACATTTTGCATGAAAAGGGTCTAAAATATTTTTTTTACGTTCAGCACTAGAAGGATATATGTAAAATACAACATACAAGGGTTTTCAAATGTGATTTTGTAAAAAGCTTTTTTCAATGAATATTGTCTAAAATCATGTTTTAGGCAAAATCCACAATGCAACTAGTTCAGCATATGAAGGGATACAAAGTTTTTTATAACAAACGTGAAAAATATTTTTTATACATTTTGCATGAAAAGGTTCTAAAATAGTTTTTTAACGTTCAGCACTAGAAGGACATATGTAGAATACAATATACAAGGGTTTTCAAATGTGATTTTTTAAAAAGCTTTTTTCAATGAATATTTTCTAAAATCATGTTTTAGGCTGAATCCACAATGCAACTAGTTCGGCATATGAAGGGATACAACGTTTTTTTATAACAAACAAGAAAAATATTTTTTATACATTTTGCATGAAAAGGTTCTAAAATATTTTTTTTTACGTTCAGCACTAGAAGGATATATGTAGAATACAACATAGAAGGGTTTTCAAATGTGATTTTTAAAAAAACTGTTTCCCATGAATATTGTCTAAAATCATGTTTTAGGCAAAATCCACAATGCAACTAGTTCAATATATGAAGGGATACAACGTTTTTTTATAACAAACGTGAAACATATTTTTTATACATTTTGCATGAAAAGGGTCTAAAATAGTTTTTTAACGTTCAGCACTAGAAGGACATATGTAGAATACAATATACAAGGGTTTTCAAATGTGATTTTTTAAAAAGCTTTTTTCAATGAATATTTTCTAAAATCATGTTTTAGGCTGAATCCACAATGCAACTAGTTCGGCATATGAAGGGATACACCGTTTTTTATAACAAACGAGAAAAATATTTTTTATACATTTTGCATGAAAAGGTTCTAAAATATTTTTTTTAACGTTCAGCACTAGAAGGATATATGTAGAATACAACATAGAAGGGTTTTCAAATGTGATTTTTAAAAAAACTGTTTCCCATTAATATTGTCTAAAATCATGTTTTAGGCAAAATCCACAATGCAACTAGTTCGGCATATGAAGGGATAAAAGTTTTTTTATAACAAATGAGAAAAATTTTTTTTATACATTTTGCATGAAAAAGGTCTGAAAATATTTTTTTACGTTCATTACTAGAAGGACATATGTAGAATACAATATACAAGGGTTTTCAAATGTGATTTTTTAAAAAGCTTTTTTCAATTAATATTGTCTAAAATCATGTTTTATGCAAAATCCACAATGCAACTTGTTCGGCATATGAAGGAATACACAGTTTTTTATAACAAACGAGACAAATATTTTTTATACATTTTGCATGAAAAGGGTCTAAAATATTTTTTTTACATTCAGCACTAGAAGGATATATGTAGAATAGAACATACAAGGGTTTTCAAATATGATTTTGAAAAATGTTTTTTCAATGAATATTGTCTAAAATCATGTTTTAGGCAAAATCCATAATGCAACTAGTTCAGCAAATGAAGGAATACAACGTTTTTTTATAACAAACAAACAAAATATTTTTTATACATTTTGAATGAAAAGGGTCTAAAATATTTTTTTTTACGTTCAGCACCAGAAGGACATATGTAGAATACAACATACAAGGGTTTTCAAATATGATTTTTTTTAAAGCTTTTTTGAAATAATATTGTCTAAAATCATGTTTTAGGCAAAATCCACAATGCAACTAGTTCAATATATGAAGGGATACAACTTTTTTATAACAAACGTGAAACATATTTTTATACATTTTGCATGAAAAGGGTCTAAAATATTTTTTTACGTTCAGCACTAGAAGGATATATGTAAAATACTACATACAAGGGTTTTCAAAAGTGATTTTGTAAAAGCTTTTTCAATGAATATTGTCTAAAATCATGTTTTAGGCAAAATCCACAATGCAACTAGTTCAGCATATGAAGGGATACAAAGTTTTTTATAACAAACGTGAAAAATATTTTTTATACATTTTGCATGAAAATGGTCTAAAATATTTTTTTTTACGTTCAGCACTAGAAGGATATTTGTAGAATACAACATACAAGGGTTTTCAAATGTGATTTTTTAAAAAAGCTTTTTTCAATGAATATTTTCTAAAATCATGTTTTAGGCTGAATCCACAATGCAACTAGTTCGGCATATGAAGGGATACAACTTTTTTTTATAACAAACAAGAAAAATATTTTTTATACATTTTGCATGAAAAGGTTCTAAAATATTTTTTTTTACGTTCAGCACTAGAAGGATATATGTAGAATACAACATAGAAGGGTTTTCAAATGTGATTTTTAAAAAAACTGTTTCCCATGAATATTGTCTAAAATCATGTTTTAGGCAAAATCCACAATGCAACTAGTTCAATATATGAAGGGATACAACGTTTTTTTATAACAAACGTGAAACATATTTTTTATACATTTTGCATGAAAAGGGTCTAAAATATTTTTTTTACGTTCAGCACTAGAAGGATATATGTAAAATACAATATAAAAGGGTTTTCAAATGTGAATTTGAAAAAAGTGTTTTCAATGAATATTGTCTAAAATGATATTTTATGCAAAATCCATAATGCAACTAGTTCAGCAAATGAAGGATATAACGTTTTTTTATAACAAACAAACAAAATATTTTTTATATACTTTATATGAAAAGGGTCTAAAATATTTTTTTTTACGTTCAGTACTAGAAGGACATATGTAGAATAAAACATACAAGGGTTTTCAAATGTGATTTTTTAAAAATCTTTTTTCAATGAATTTTTTCTAAAATCATGTTTTAGGCTAAATCTACAATGCAACTAGTTCGGCATATGAAGGGATACACATTTTTTTTTATAACAAACGTGAAAAATATTTTTTATACATTTTCCATGAAAAGGGTCTAAAATATTTTTTTTTACATTCAGCACTAGACGGACAGATGTAGAATACAATATACAAGGGTTTTCAAATGTGATTTTAAAAAAACCTGTTTCCCATGAATATTGTCTAAAATCATGTTTTAGGCAAAATCCACAATGCAACTAGTTCGGCATATGAAGGGATACAAAGTTTTTTATAACAAACGAGAGAAATATTTTTTATACATTTTGCATGAAAAGGGTCTAAAATATTTTTTTTAACGTTCAGCACTAAAAGGACATATGTAGAATACAACATAGAAGTGTTTTCAAACGTGATTTTTTAAAAAGTTTTTTCAATGAATTTTTTCTAAAATCATGTTTTAGGCAAAATCCACAATGCAACTAGTTCGGCATATGAAGGAATACACCGTTTTTTATAACAAACGAGACAAATATTTATTATACATTTTGCATGAAAAGGGTAAAAAAAATTTTTTTACATTCAGCACTAGAAGGATATATGTACAATGCAACATACAACGGTTTTCAAATGTTATGTAAAAAAAAGTTTTTTCAATGAATATTTTCTAAAATCATGTTTTAGGCTAAATCCACAATGCAACTAGTTCGGCATATGAAGGAATACAAAGTTTTTTATAACAAACGAGAAAAATATTTTTTATACATTTTGCATGAAAAGGGTCTAAAATAAAAAAAATTACGTTCAGCACTAGACGGACAGATGTAGAATACAATATAAAAGGGTTTTCAAATGTGATTTAAAAAAAACCTGTTTCCCATGAATATTGTCTAAAATCATGTCTTAGGCAATATCCACAATAAAACTAGTTCAGCAAATGAAGGAATACAACGTTTTTTTATAACAAACAAACAAAATATTTTTTATATACTTTATATGAAAAGGGTCTAAAATATTTTTTTTTACGTTCAGTACTAGAAGGACATATGTAGAATAAAACATACAAGGGTTTTCAAATGTGATTTTTTAAAAATCTTTTTTCAATGAATTTTTTCTAAAATCATGTTTTAGGCTAAATCTACAATGCAACTAGTTCGGCATATGAAGGGATACACATTTTTTTTATAACAAACGTGAAAAATATTTTTTATACATTTTCCATGAAAAGGGTCTAAAATATTTTTTTTTACATTCAGCACTAGACGGACAGATGTAGAATACAATATACAAGGGTTTTCAAATGTGATTTTAAAAAAACCTGTTTCCCATGAATATTGTCTAAAATCATGTTTTAGGCAAAATCCACAATGCAACTAGTTCGGCATATGAAGGGATACAAAGTTTTTTATAACAAACGAGAGAAATATTTTTTATACATTTTGCATGAAAAGGGTCTAAAATATTTTTTTTAACGTTCAGCACTAGAAGGACAGATGTAGAATACAACATAGAAGTGTTTTCAAACGTGATTTTTTAAAAAGTTTTTTCAATGAATTTTTTCTAAAATCATGTTTTAGGCAAAATCCACAATGCAACTAGTTCGGCATATGAAGGAATACACCGTTTTTTATAACAAACGAGACAAATATTTATTATACATTTTGCATGAAAAGGGTAAAAAAATTTTTTTACATTCAGCACTAGAAGGATATATGTACAATGCAACATACAACGGTTTTCAAATGTTATTTAAAAAAAAGTTTTTTCAATGAATATTTTCTAAAATCATGTTTAGGCTAAATCCACAATGCAACTAGTTCGGCATATGAAGGACTACACCGTTTTTTATAACAAACAAAAAAAATATTTTTTATACATTTTGCATGAAAAGGGTCTAAAATAAAAAAAATTACGTTCAGCACTAGACGGACAGATGTAGAATACAATATAAAAGGGTTTTCAAATGTGATTTAAAAAAAACCTGTTTCCCATGAATATTGTCTAAAATCATGTCTTAGGCAATATCCACAATGCAACTAGTTCAGCAAATGAAGGAATACAACGTTTTTTTATAACAAACAAGAAAAATATTTTTTATACATTTTGCATGAAAAAGGTCTGAAAATATTTTTTTACGTTCATTACTAGAAGGACATATGTAGAATACAATATACAAGGGTTTTCAAATGTGATTTTTTAAAAAGCTTTTTTCAATTAATATTGTCTAAAATCATGTTTTAGGCAAAATCCACAATGCAACTAGTTCGGCATATGAAAGAATACACCGTTTTTTGTAACAAACGAGACAAATATTTTTTATACATTTTGCATGAAAAGGGTCAAAAAAATTTTTTTACATTCAGCACTAGAAGGATATATGTAGAATACAACATACAAGGGTTTTCAAATGTGATTTTGAAAAAATAAAATTCAATGAATATTTTCTAAAATCATGTTTTAGGCTAAATCTACAATGCAACTAGTTCGGCATATGAAGGGATACAAAGTTTTTTTATAACAAACTTGAAAAATATTTTTTATTTACTTTATATGAAAAGGGTCTAAAATATTTTTTTTTACGTTCAGTACTAGAAGGACATATGTAGAATAAAACATACAAGGGTTTTCAAATGTGATTTTTTAAAAAGCTTTTTTCAATGAATTTTTTCTAAAATCATGTTTTAGGCTAAATCTACAATGCAACTAGTTCGGCATATGAAGGGATACAAATTTTTTTTTATAACAAACGTGAAATTTTTTTTTAATACATTTTACATGAAAAGGGTCTAAAATATTTTTTTTACGTTCAGCACTAGACGGACAGATGTAGAATACAATATACAAGGGTTTTCAAATGTGATTTAAAAAAAACCTGTTTCCCATGAATATTGTCTAAAATCATGTTTTAGGCAAAATCCACAATGCAACTAGTTCGGCATATGAAGGGATACAAAGTTTTTTATAACAAACGAGAGAAATATTTTTTATACATTTTGCATGAAAAGGGTCTAAAATATTTTTTTTTACGTTCAGCACTAGAAGGACAGATGTAGAATACAACATAGAAGTGTTTTCAAACGTGATTTTTAAAAAAGTTTTTTCAATGAATTTTATCTCAAATCATGTTTTAGGCAAAATCCACAATGCAACTAGTTCGGCATATGAAGGAATACACCGTTTTTTATAACAAACGAGACAAATATTTATTATACATTTTGCATGAAAAGGGTAAAACAATTTTTTTTACATTAAGCACTAGAAGGATATATGTACAATGCAACATACAACGGTTTTCAAATGTTATTTAAAAAAAAGTTTTTTCAATGAATATTTTCTAAAATCATGTTTAGGCTAAATCCACAATGCAACTAGTTCGGCATATGAAGGAATACACCGTTTTTTATAACAAACGAGAAAAATATTTTTTATACATTTTGCATGAAAAGGGTCTAAAATAAAAAAAATTACGTTCAGCACTAGACGGACAGATGTAGAATACAAGAGTTTTCAAATGTGATTTAAAAAAAACCTGTTTCCATTGAATATTGTCTAAAATCATGTTTTAGGCAAAATCCACAATGCAACTAGTTCGGCATATGAAGGGATACAAAGTTTTTTTATAACAAATGAGAAAAATATTTTTTATACATTTTGCATGAAAAAGGTCTGAAAATATTTTTTTACGTTCATTACTAGAAGGACATATGTAGAATACAATATACAAGGGTTTTCAAATGTGATTTTAAAAAAAGCTTTTTTCAATTAATATTGTCTAAAATCATGTTTTATGCAAAATCCACAATGCAACTAGTTCGGCATATGAAGGAATACTCCGTTTTTTATAACAAACGAGACAAATATTTTTTATACATTTTTCATGAAAAGGGTCAAAAAAATTTTTTACATTCAGCACTAGAAGGATATATGTAGAATACAACATACAAGGGTTTTCAAATGTGATTTTGAAAAAAGTTTTTCAATGAATATTGTCTAAAATCATGTTTTATGCAAAATCCATAATGCAACTAGTTCAGCAAATGAAGGAATACAACGTTTTTTTATAACAAACAAACAAAATATTTTTTATACATTTTGCATGAAAAGGGTCTAAAATATTTTTTTTAACGTTCAGCACTAGAAGGACATATGTAGAATACAACATACAAGGGTTTTAAAATGTGATTTTTTAAAAATCTTTTTTCAATGAATATTTTCTAAAATCATGTTTTAGGCTAAATCTACAATGCAACTAGTTCGGCATATGAAGGGATACAAAGTTTTTTTATAACAAACGTGAAAAATATTTTTTATATACTTTATATGAAAAGGGTCTAAAATATTTTTTTTTACGTTTAGCACTAGACGGACAGATGTAGAATACAATATACAAGGTTTTTCAAATGTGATTTTGAAAAAAAAAAATTCAATGAATATTGTCTAAAATCATGTTTTAGGCAAAGTCCATAATGAAACTAGTTCAGCAAATGAAGGAATACAACGTTTTTTTATAACAAACGTGATTAATATTTTTTATACATTTTGAATGAAAAGAGTCTAAAATAATTTTTTTTACGTTCAGCACTAGAAGGACATATGTAGAATTCAATATACAAGGGTTTTCAAATGTGATTTAAAAAAAGCTTTTTTCAATTAATATTGTCTAAAATCATGTTTTAGGCAAAATCCACAATGCAACTAGTTCGGCATATGAAGGAATACACCGTTTTTTATAACAAACGAGACAAATATTTATTATACATTTTGCATGAAAAGGGTAAAACAATTTTTTTTACATTAAGCACTAGAAGGATATATGTACAATGCAACATACAACGGTTTTCAAATGTTATTTAAAAAAAAGTTTTTTCAATGAATATTTTCTAAAATCATGTTTAGGCTAAATCCACAATGCAACTAGTTCGGCATATGAAGGAATACACCGTTTTTTATAACAAACGAGAAAAATATTTTTTATACATTTTGCATGAAAAGGGTCTAAAATAAAAAAAAGTACGTTCAGCACTAGACGGACAGATGTAGAATACAAGGGTTTTCAAATGTGATTTAAAAAAAAACTGTTTCCATTGAATATTGTCTAAAATCATGTTTTATGCTAAATCCATAATGCAACTAGTTCAGCAAATGAAGGAATACAACGTTTTTTTATAACAAACAAACAAAATATTTTTTATACATTTTGCATGAAAAGGGTCTAAAATATTTTTTTTAACGTTCAGCACTAGAAGGACATATGTAGAATACAACATACAAGGGTTTTAAAATGTGATTTTAAAAAAATCTTTTTTCAATGAATATTTTCTAAAATCATGTTTTAGGCTAAATCTACAATGCAACTAGTTCGGCATATGAAGGGATACAAAGTTTTTTTATAACAAACGTGAAAAATATTTTTTATATACTTTATATGAAAAGGGTCTAAAATATTTTTTTTTACGTTTAGCACTAGACGGACAGATGTAGAATACAATATACAAGGTTTTTCAAATGTGATTTTGAAAAAAAAAAATTCAATGAATATTGTCTAAAATCATGTTTTAGGCAAAGTCCATAATGCAACTAGTTCAGCAAATGAAGGAATACAACGTTTTTTTATAACAAACGTGATTAATATTTTTTATACATTTTGAATGAAAAGAGTCTAAAATAATTTTTTTTACGTTCAGCACTAGAAGGACATATGTAGAATTCAATATACAAGGGTTTTCAAATGTGATTTTAAAAAAAGCTTTTTTCAATTAATATTGTCTAAAATCATGTTTTAGGCAAAATCCACAATGCAACTAGTTCGGCATATGAAGGAATACACCGTTTTTTATAACAAACGAGACAAATATTTATTATACATTTTGCATGAAAAGGGTAAAACAATTTTTTTACATTAAGCACTAGAAGGATATATGTACAATGCAACATACAACGGTTTTCAAATGTTATTTAAAAAAAAGTTTTTTCAATGAATATTTTCTAAAATCATGTTTAGGCTAAATCCACAATGCAACTAGTTCGGCATATGAAGGAATACACCGTTTTTTATAACAAACGAGAAAAATATTTTTTATACATTTTGCATGAAAAGGGTCTAAAATAAAAAAAATTACGTTCAGCACTAGACGGACAGATGTAGAATACAAGGGTTTTCAAATGTGATTTAAAAAAACCTGTTTCCATTGAATATTGTCTAAAATCATGTTTTAGGCAAAATCCACAATGCAACTAGTTCGGCATATGAAGGGATACAAAGTTTTTTTATAACAAATGAGAAAAATATTTTTTATACATTTTGCATGAAAAAGGTCTGAAAATATTTTTTTACGTTCTTTACTAGAAGGACATATGTAGAATACAATATACAAGGGTTTTCAAATGTGATTTAAAAAAAAGCTTTTTTCAATTAATATTGTCTAAAATCATGTTTTATGCAAAATCCACAATGCAACTAGTTCGGCATATGAAGGAATACTCCGTTTTTTATAACAAACGAGACAAATATTTTTTATACATTTTGCATGAAAAGGGTCCAAAATTTTTTTTACATTCAGCACTAGAAGGATATATGTAGAATACAACATACAAGGGTTTTCAAATGTGATTTTGAAAAAAGTTTTTTCAATGAATATTGTCTAAAATCATGTTTTATGCAAAATCCATAATGCAACTAGTTCATTAAATGAAGGAATACAACGTTTTTTTATAACAAACAAACAAAATATTTTTTATACATTTTGCATGAAAAGGGTCTAAAATATTTTTTTAACGTTCAGCACTAGAAGGACATATGTAGAATACAACATACAAGGGTTTTAAAATGTGATTTTTAAAAAATCTTTTTCAATGAATATTTTCTAAAATCATGTTTTAGGCTAAATCTACAATGCAACTAGTTCGGCATATGAAGGGATACAAAGTTTTTTTATAACAAACGTGAAAAATATTTTTTATATACTTTATATGAAAAGGGTCTAAAATATTTTTTTTTACGTTTAGCACTAGACGGACAGATGTAGAATACAATATACAAGGTTTTTCAAATGTGATTTTGAAAAATGTTTTTTCAATGAATATTGTCTAAAATCATGTTTTAGGCAAAGTCCATAATGCAACTAGTTCAGCAAATGAAGGAATACAACGGTTTTTTATAACAAACGTGATTAATATTTTTTATACATTTTGAATGAAAAGAGTCTAAAATATTTTTTTTTACGTTCAGCACTAGAAGGACATATGTAGAATTCAATATACAAGGGTTTTCAAATGTGATTTAAAAAAAAGCTTTTTTCAATTAATATTGTCTAAAATCATGTTTTAGGCAAAATCCACAATGCAACTAGTTCGGCATATGAAGGAATACACCGTTTTTTATAACAAACGAGACAAATATTTAGTATACATTTTGCATGAAAAGGGTAAAACAATTTTTTTTACATTAAGCACTAGAAGGATATATGTACAATGCAACATACAACGGTTTTCAAATGTTATTTAAAAAAAAGTTTTTTCAATGAATATTTTCTAAAATCATGTTTAGGCTAAATCCACAATGCAACTAGTTCGGCATATGAAGGAATACACCGTTTTTTATAACAAACGAGAAAAATATTTTTTATACATTTTGCATGAAAAGGGTCTAAAATAAAAAAAATTACGTTCAGCACTAGACGGACAGATGTAGAATACAAGGGTTTTCAAATGTGATTTAAAAAAAACCTGTTTCCATTGAATATTGTCTAAAATCATGTTTTAGGCAAAATCCACAATGCAACTAGTTCGGCATATGAAGGGATACAAAGTTTTTTTATAACAAATGAGAAAAATATTTTTTATACATTTTGCATGAAAAAGGTCTGAAAATATTTTTTTACGTTCATTACTAGAAGGACATATGTAGAATACAATATACAAGGGTTTTCAAATGTGATTATTAAAAAAGCTTTTTTCAATTAATATTGTCTAAAATCATGTTTTATGCAAAATCCACAATGCAACTAGTTCGGCATATGAAGGAATACTCCGTTTTTTATAACAAACGAGACAAATATTTTTTATACATTTTTCATGAAAAGGGTCAAAAAAATTTTTTTTAACGTTCAGCACTAGAAGGACATATGTAGAATACAATATACAAGGGTTTTCAAATGTGATTATTAAAAAAGCTTTTTTCAATGAATATTGTCTAAAATCATGTTTTATGCAAAATCCATAATGCAACTAGTTCAGCAAATGAAGGAATACAACGTTTTTTTATAACAAACAAACAAAATATTTTTTATACATTTTGCATGTAAAGGGTCTAAAATATTTTTTTTAACGTTCAGCACTAGAAGGACATATGTAGAATACAACATACAAGGGTTTTAAAATGTGATTTTTTAAAAATCTTTTTTCAATGAATATTGTCAAAAATCATGTTTTAGGCAAAATCCACAATGCAACTACTTCGGCATATGAAGGGATACAAAGTTTTTTTATACCAAACAAGAAAAATATTTTTTATACATTTTGCATGAAAAGGGTCTAAAATATTTTTTTTTACGTTCAGCACTAGAAGGATATATGTAGAATACAACATACAAGTGTTTTCAAATGTGGTTTTTTAAAAAGCTTTGTTCTTTGAATATTTTCTAAAATCATGTTTTAGGCTAAATCCACAATGCAACTAGTTCGGCATATGAAGGATACAAAGTTTTTTTATAACAAACAAGAAAAATATTTTTTATACATTTTGCATGAAAAGGGTCTAAAAATTTTTTTTTTACGTTCAGCACTAGAAGGATATATGTAGAATACAACATACAAGGGTTTTCAAATGTGATTTTTTAAAAAGCTTTTTTCAATGAATATTGTCAAAAATCATGTTTTAGGCAAAATCCACAATGCAACTAGTTCGGCATATGAAGGGATACACCATTTTTTATAACAATTGAGACAAATATTTTTTATACATTTTGCAAGAAAAGGGTCTAAAATAAAAAAAAATACGTTCAGCACTAGACGGACAGATGTAGAATACAATATACAAGGGTTTTCAAATGTGATTAAAAAAATACCTGTTTCCCATGAATATTGTCTAAAATCATGTTTTAGGCAAAATCCACAATGCAACTAGTTCAGCAAATGAAGGGATACACCGTTTTTTTATAACAAACAAGAAAAATATTTTGTATACATTTTGCATGAAAAGGGTCTAAAAATATTTTTTTATGTTCAGCACTAGAAGGATATATGTAGAATACAACATACAAGTGTTTTCAAATGTGATTTTTTAAAAAGCTTTTTTCAATGAATATTTTCTAAAAATCATGTTTTAGGCTAAATCCGCAATGCAGCTAGTTCGGAATATGAAGGGATACAAAGTTTTTTTATAACAAACGTGAAAAATATTTTTTATACATTTTGCATGAAAAGGGTCAAAAATATTATTTTTTTTACGTTCAGCCCTAGAAGGACATATGTAGAATACAATATACAAGGGTTTTCAAATGTGATTTTTTAAAAAGCTTTTTTCAATGAATATTTTCTAAAATCATGTTTTAGGCTGAATCCACAATGCAACTAGTTTGGCATATGAAGGGATACAAAGTTATTTTATAACAAACAAGCAAAACATTTTATATACATTTTTCATGAAAAGGGTCTAAAATATTTTTTTTTACGTTCAGCACTAGAAGGATATATGTAGAATACAACATACAAGGGTTTTCAAATGTGATTTTTTTAAAAGCTTTTTTCAATTAATATTGTCTAAAATCATGTTTTAGGCAAAATCCACAATGCAACTAGTTCGGCATATGAAGGGATACACCGTTTTTTATAACAAACGAGACAAATATTTTTTATAGATTTTGCATGAAAAGGGTCTAAAAAATAAAAAAATACGTTCAGCACTAGACTGACAGATGTAGAATACAATATACAAGGGTTTTCAAATGTGATTTTAAAAAAAAACTGTTTCCCATGAATATTGTCTAAAATCATGTTTTAGGCAAAATCCACAATGCAACTAGTTCAGCAAATGAAGGAATACAACGTTTTTTTAATAACAAACAAGAAATATATTTTTTATACATTTTGCATGAAAAGGGTCTAAAATATTTTTTTTAACGTTCAGCACTAGAAGGATATATGTAGAATACAACATACAAGGGTATTCAAATGTGATTTTTTAAAAAGCTTTTTTCAATGAATATTTTCTAAAATCATGTTTTAGGCTGAATCCACAATGCAACTAGTTCGGCATATGAAGAGATACAATTTTTTTAAATAACAACCAAGAAATATATTTTTTATACATTTTGCATGAAAAGGGTCTAAAATATTATTTTTTAACGTTCAGCACTAGAAGGATATATGTAGAATACAACATACAAGGGTATTCAAATGTGATTTTTTTAAAAGCTTTTTTCAATTAATATTGTCTAAAATCATGTTTTAGGCAAAATCCACAATGCAACTAGTTCGGCATATGAAGGGATACACCGTTTTTTATAACAAACGAGACAAATATTTTTTATACATTTTGCATGAAAAGGTTCTAAAATAAAAAAAATTACTTTCAGCACTAGAAGGATATATGTAGAATACAACATACAAGGGTTTTCAAATTTGATTTAAAAAAAGCTTTTTTCAATGAATATTGTCTAAAATCATGTTTTAGGCAAAATCCACAATGCAACTAGTTCAGCAAATGAAGGAATACAACGTTTTTTTAATAACAAACAAGAAAAATATTTTTTATACATTTTGCATGAAAAGGGTCTAAAACATTTTTTTTAACGTTCAGCACTAGAAGGATATATGTAGAATACAACATACAAGGGTTTTCAAATGTGATTTTTTAAAAAGCTTTTTTCAATGAATATTGTCTAAAATCATGTTTTAGGCAAAATCCACAATGCAACTAGTTCAGCAAAAAAGGAATACAAACGTTTAATTATAACAAACAAGAAAAATATTTTCATAAATTTTGCATGAAAAGGGTCAAAAATATATATTTTTTTACGTTCAGCCCTAGAAGGACATATGTAGAATACAATATACAAGGGATTTCAAATTTGATTTAAAAAAAGCTTTTTTCAATGAATATTGTCTAAAATCATGTTTTAGGCAAAATCAAATCAAATCAAATCAAATCAAATCAAATTTTATTGGTCACATGCGCCGAATACAACAGGTGCAGACATTACAGTGAAATGCTTACTTACAGCCCTTAACCAACATTTCATTTATTTTAAACAAAAAAGTAAGAATAAAACAACAACAAAAAAGTGTTGAGAAAAAAAGAGCAGAAGTAAAATAAAGTGACAGTAGGGAGGCTATATATACAATAGAATAAAGTGACAGTAGGGAGGCTATATATACAGGGGGGTACCGTTGCATAGTCAATGTGCGGGGGCACTGGCTAGTTGAGGTAGTTGAGGTAATATGTACATGTGGGTAGAGTTAAAGTGACTATGCATAAATACTTAACAGAGTAGCAGCAGCGTAAAAGGATGGGGTGGGGGGGCAGTGCAAATAGTCCGGGTAGCCATGATTAGCTGTTCAGGAGTCTTATGGCTTGGGGGTAGAAGCTGTTGAGAAGTCTTTTGGACCTAGACTTGGCACTCCGGTACCGCTTGCCGTGCGGTAGCAGAGAGAACAGTCTATGACTAGGGTGGCTGGAGTCTTTGACAATTTTGAGGGCCTTCCTCTGACACCGCCTGGTATAGAGGTCCTGGATGGCAGGGAGCTTTGCCCCAGTGATGTACTGGGCCGTACGCACTACCCTCTGTAGTGCCTTGCGGTCAGAGGCCAAGCAGTTGCCATACCAGGCGGTGATGCAACCAGTCAGGATGCTCTCGATGGTGCAGCTGTAGAATTTTTGAGGATCTGAGGACCCATGCCAAATCTTTTTAGTCTCCTGAGGGGGAATAGGCTTTGTCGTGCCCTCTTCACGACTGTCTTGGTGTGTTTGGACCATGATAGTTCGTTGGTGATGTGGACACCAAGGAACTTGAAGCTCTCAACCTGTTCCACTACAGCCCCGTCGATGAGAATGGGGGCGTGCTCAGTCCTCTTTTTTTTCCTGTAGTCCACAATCATCTCCTTTGTCTTGGTCACGTTGAGGGAGAGGTTGTTGTCCTGGCACCACACGGCCAGATCTCTGACCTCCTCCCTATAGGCTGTCTCATCGTTGTCGGTGATCAGGCCTACCACTGTTGTGTCGTCGGCAAACTTAATGATGGTGTTGGAGTCGTGCCTGGCCATGCAGTCATGGGTGAACAGAGAGTACAGGAGGGGACTGAGCACGCACCCCTGAGGGGCCCCCGTGTTGAGGATCAGTGTGGCAGATGTGTTGTTACCTACCCTTACCACCTGGGGGCGGCCCGTCAGGAAGTCCAGGATCCAGTTGCAGAGGGAGGTGTTTAGTCCCAGGATCCTTAGCTTAGTGATGAGCTTTGAGGGCACTATGGTGTTGAATGCTGAGCTGTAGTCAATGAATAGCATTCTCACGTAGGTGTTCCTCTTGTCCAGGTGGGAAAGGGCAGTGTGGAGTGCGATAGAGATTGCATCATCTGTGGATCTGTTGGGGTGGTATGCAAATTGGAGTGGGTCTAGGGTTTCTGGGATTATGCTGTTGATGTGAGCCATGACCAGTCTTTCAAAGCACTTCATGGCTACAGACGTCAGTGCTACGGGTCGGTAGTCATTTAGGCAGGTTATCTTAGAGTTCTTGGGCACGGGGACTATGGTGGTCTGCTTGAAACATGTTGGTATTACAGACTCAGTCAGGGACATGTTGAAAATGTCAGTGAAGACACTTGCCAGTTGGTCAGCACATGCTCGGAGTACACGCCCTGGTAATCCGTCTGGCCCTGCGGCCTTGTGAATGTTGACCTGCTTAAAAGTCTTACTCACATCGGCTACGGAGAGCGTGATCACATAGTCGTCCGGAACAGCTGGTGCTCTCATGCATGCTTCAGTGTTGCTTGCCTCGAAGCGAGCATAGAAGTGGTTTAGCTCGTCTGGTAGGCTTGTGTCACTGGGCAGCTCGCGGCTGTGCTTCCCTTTGTAGTCTGTAATAGTTTTCAAGCCCTGCCACATCCGACGAGCGTCAGAGCCAGTGTAGTATGATTCAATCTTAGACCTGTATTGACTCTTTGCCTGTTTGATGGTTCGTCGGAGGTCATAGCGGGATTTCTTATAAGCGTCCGGGTTAGAGTCCCGTTCCTTGAAAGCGGCAGCTCTACCCTTTAGCTCAGTGCGGATGTTTCCTGTAATCCATGGCTTCTGGTTGGGGTATGTACGTACGGTCACTGTGGGGGACGACATCATCGATGCACTTATTGATGAAGCCAGTGACTGATGTGGTGTACTCCTCAATGCTGTCTGAAGAATCCCGGAACATGTTCCAGTCTGTGCTAGCAAAACAGTCCTGTAGCTTAGCATCTGCGTCATCTGACCACTTTTTTATTAGCCGAATCACTGGTGCTTCCTGCTTCAGTTTTTGCTTATAAGCAGGAATCAGGAGGATAGAGTTATGGTCAGATTTGCCAAATGGAGGGCGAGGGAGAGCTTTGTATGCGTCTCTGTGTGTGGAGTAAAGGTGGTCTAGAGTTTTTTCCGCTCTGGTTGCACATTTAACATGCTGGTAGAAATGAGGTAGAACGGATTTAAGTTTCCCTGCATTAAAGTCCCCGGCTACTAGGAGCGCTGCATCTGGATGAGCGTTTTCCTGTTGATTAATGGCCTTGTACAACTCATTCAGTGCAATCTTAATGCCAGCATTGGTTTGTGGTGGTAAATAGACAGCTATGAAAAATATAGATGAAAACTCTCTTGGTAAATAGTGTGGTCTACAGCTTATCATAAGATACTCTACCTCAGGCGAGCAAAACCTTGAGACTTCCTTAGTATTTGATTTTGTGCACCAGCTGTTGTTTACAAATATACACAGACCGCCGCCCCTCGTCTTACCCGAGTCTGCCGTTCTGTCCTGCCGATGTAGCGTATAGCCCGCTAGCTGAATGTTGTCAATGTTGTCGTTCAGCCACGACTCCGTGAAACATAAGATATTACAGTTTTTAATGTCCCATTGGTAGGATAACCGTAATCTTAAATCGTCCATTATATTAAAATCCACAATGCAACTAGTTCAGCAAATGAAGGAATATAACGTTTTTTTAATAACAAACAAGAAATATATTTTATATACATTTTGCATGAAAAGGGTCTAAAATATTTCTTTGAACGTTCAGCACTAGAAGGACATATGTAGAATACAACATACAAGGGTTTTCAAATTTGATTTCTTAAAAAGCTTTTTTCAATGAATATTGTCTAAAATCATGTTTTAGGCAAAATCCACAATGCAACTAGTTCGGTATATGAAGGGATACAAAGTTTTTTTATAACAAACGAGACAAATATTTTTTATACATTTTGCATGAAAAGGTTCTAAAATAAAATAAAAATAAGTTCAGCACTAGAAGGATATATGTAGAATACAACATACAAGGGTTTTCAAATTGGATTTAAAAAAAGCTTTTTTCAATGAATATTGTCTAAAATCATGTTTTAGGCAAAATCCACAATGCAACTAGTTCGGTATATGAAGGGATACAAAGTTTTTTTATAACAAACAAGAAAAATATTTTTTATACATTTTGCATGAAAAGGGTCTAAAATATTATTTTTAACGTTCAGCACTAGAAGGATATATGTAGAATACAACATACAAGGGTTTTCAAATGTGATTTCTTAAAAAGCTTTTTTCAATGAATATTGTCTAAAATCATGTTTTAGGCAAAATCCACAATGCAACTAGTTCAGCAAATGAAGGAATACAACGTTTTTTTAATAACAAACAAGAAAAATATTTTTTATACATTTTGCATGAAAAGGGTCTAAAATATTTCTTTGAACGTTCAGCACTAGAAGGACATATGTAGAATACAACATACAAGGGTTTTCAAATGTGATTTTTTAAAAAGCTTTTTTCAATGAATATTGTCTAAAATCATGTTTTAGGCAAAATCCACAATGCAACTAGTTCAGCAAAAAAAGGAATACAAACGTTTAATTATAACAAACAAGAAAAATATTTTCATAAATTTTGCATGAAAAGGGTCAAAAATATATATTTTTTTACGTTCAGCCCTAGAAGGACATATGTAGAATACAATATACAAGGGATTTCAAATTTGATTTAAAAAAAGCTTTTTTCAATTAATATTGTCTAAAATCATGTTTTAGGCAAAATCAAATCAAATCAAATCAAATCAAATCAAATTTTATTGGTCACATGCGCCGAATACAACAGGTGCAGACATTACAGTGAAATGCTTACTTACAGCCCTTAACCAACATTTCATTTATTTTAAACAAAAAAGTAAGAATAAAACAACAACAAAAAAGTGTTGAGAAAAAAAGAGCAGAAGTAAAATAAAGTGACAGTAGGGAGGCTATATATACAATAGAATAAAGTGACAGTAGGGAGGCTATATATACAGGGGGGTACCGTTGCATAGTCAATGTGCGGGGGCACTGGCTAGTTGAGGTAGTTGAGGTAATATGTACATGTGGGTAGAGTTAAAGTGACTATGCATAAATACTTAACAGAGTAGCAGCAGCGTAAAAAGGATGGGGTGGGGGGCAGTGCAAATAGTCCGGGTAGCCATGATTAGCTGTTCAGGAGTCTTATGGCTTGGGGGTAGAAGCTGTTGAGAAGTCTTTTGGACCTAGACTTGGCACTCCGGTACCGCTTGCCGTGCGGTAGCAGAGAGAACAGTCTATGACTAGGGTGGCTGGAGTCTTTGACAATTTTGAGGGCCTTCCTCTGACACCGCCTGGTATAGAGGTCCTGGATGGCAGGGAGCTTTGCCCCAGTGATGTACTGGGCCGTACGCACTACCCTCTGTAGTGCCTTGCGGTCAGAGGCCAAGCAGTTGCCATACCAGGCGGTGATGCAACCAGTCAGGATGCTCTCGATGGTGCAGCTGTAGAATTTTTTTGAGGATCTGAGGACCCATGCCAAATCTTTTTAGTCTCCTGAGGGGGAATAGGCTTTGTCGTGCCCTCTTCACGACTGTCTTGGTGTGTTTGGACCATGATAGTTCGTTGGTGATGTGGACACCAAGGAACTTGAAGCTCTCAACCTGTTCCACTACAGCCCCGTCGATGAGAATGGGGGCGTGCTCAGTCCTCTTTTTTTTCCTGTAGTCCACAATCATCTCCTTTGTCTTGGTCACGTTGAGGGAGAGGTTGTTGTCCTGGCACCACACGGCCAGATCTCTGACCTCCTCCCTATAGGCTGTCTCATCGTTGTCGGTGATCAGGCCTACCACTGTTGTGTCGTCGGCAAACTTAATGATGGTGTTGGAGTCGTGCCTGGCCATGCAGTCATGGGTGAACAGAGAGTACAGGAGGGGACTGAGCACGCACCCCTGAGGGGCCCCCCGTGTTGAGGATCAGTGTGGCAGATGTGTTGTTACCTACCCTTACCACCTGGGGGCGGCCCGTCAGGAAGTCCAGGATCCAGTTGCAGAGGGAGGTGTTTAGTCCCAGGATCCTTAGCTTAGTGATGAGCTTTGAGGGCACTATGGTGTTGAATGCTGAGCTGTAGTCAATGAATAGCATTCTCACGTAGGTGTTCCTCTTGTCCAGGTGGGAAAGGGCAGTGTGGAGTGCGATAGAGATTGCATCATCTGTGGATCTGTTGGGGCGGTATGCAAATTGGAGTGGGTCTAGGGTTTCTGGGATTATGCTGTTGATGTGAGCCATGACCAGTCTTTCAAAGCACTTCATGGCTACAGACGTCAGTGCTACGGGTCGGTAGTCATTTAGGCAGGTTATCTTAGAGTTCTTGGGCACGGGGACTATGGTGGTCTGCTTGAAACATGTTGGTATTACAGACTCAGTCAGGGACATGTTGAAAATGTCAGTGAAGACACTTGCCAGTTGGTCAGCACATGCTCGGAGTACACGCCCTGGTAATCCGTCTGGCCCTGCGGCCTTGTGAATGTTGACCTGCTTAAAAGTCTTACTCACATCGGCTACGGAGAGCGTGATCACATAGTCGTCCGGAACAGCTGGTGCTCTCATGCATGCTTCAGTGTTGCTTGCCTCGAAGCGAGCATAGAAGTGGTTTAGCTCGTCTGGTAGGCTTGTGTCACTGGGCAGCTCGCGGCTGTGCTTCCCTTTGTAGTCTGTAATAGTTTTCAAGCCCTGCCACATCCGACGAGCGTCAGAGCCAGTGTAGTATGATTCAATCTTAGACCTGTATTGACTCTTTGCCTGTTTGATGGTTCGTCGGAGGTCATAGCGGGATTTCTTATAAGCGTCCGGGTTAGAGTCCCGTTCCTTGAAAGCGGCAGCTCTACCCTTTAGCTCAGTGCGGATGTTTCCTGTAATCCATGGCTTCTGGTTGGGGTATGTACGTACGGTCACTGTGGGGACGACATCATCGATGCACTTATTGATGAAGCCAGTGACTGATGTGGTGTACTCCTCAATGCTGTCTGAAGAATCCCGGAACATGTTCCAGTCTGTGCTAGCAAAACAGTCCTGTAGCTTAGCATCTGCGTCATCTGACCACTTTTTTATTAGCCGAATCACTGGTGCTTCCTGCTTCAGTTTTTGCTTATAAGCAGGAATCAGGAGGATAGAGTTATGGTCAGATTTGCCAAATGGAGGGCGAGGGAGAGCTTTGTATGCGTCTCTGTGTGTGGAGTAAAGGTGGTCTAGAGTTTTTTCCCGCTCTGGTTGCACATTTAACATGCTGGTAGAAATGAGGTAGAACGGATTTAAGTTTCCCTGCATTAAAGTCCCCGGCTACTAGGAGCGCTGCATCTGGATGAGCGTTTTCCTGTTGATTAATGGCCTTGTACAACTCATTCAGTGCAATCTTAATGCCAGCATTGGTTTGTGGTGGTAAATAGACAGCTATGAAAAATATAGATGAAAACTCTCTTGGTAAATAGTGTGGTCTACAGCTTATCATAAGATACTCTACCTCAGGCGAGCAAAACCTTGAGACTTCCTTAGTATTTGATTTTGTGCACCAGCTGTTGTTTACAAATATACACAGACCGCCGCCCCTCGTCTTACCCGAGTCTGCCGTTCTGTCCTGCCGATGTAGCGTATAGCCCGCTAGCTGAATGTTGTCATTGTTGTCGTTCAGCCACGACTCCGTGAAACATAAGATATTACAGTTTTTAATGTCCCGTTGGTAGGATAACCGTAATCTTAAATCGTCCATTTATATTAAAATCCACAATGCAACTAGTTCAGCAAATGAAGGAATATAACGTTTTTTTAATAACAAACAAGAAATATATTTTTTATACATTTTGCATGAAAAGGGTCTAAAATATTTCTTTGAACGTTCAGCACTAGAAGGACATATGTAGAATACAACATACAAGGGTTTTCAAATGTGATTTCTTAAAAAGCTTTTTTCAATGAATATTGTCTAAAATCATGTTTTAGGCAAAATCCACAATGCAACTAGTTCGGTATATGAAGGGATACAAAGTTTTTTTATAACAAACGAGACAAATATTTTTTATACATTTTGCATGAAAAGGTTCTAAAATAAAAATAAAATAAGTTCAGCACTAGAAGGATATATGTAGAATACAACATACAAGGGTTTTCAAATTTGATTTAAAAAAAGCTTTTTTCAATGAATATTGTCTAAAATCATGTTTTAGGCAAAATCCACAATGCAACTAGTTCGGTATATGAAGGGATACAAAGTTTTTTTATAACAAACAAGAAAAATATTTTTTATACATTTTGCATGAAAAGGGTCTAAAATATTATTTTTAACGTTCAGCACTAGAAGGACATATGTAGAATACAACATACAAGGGATTTCAAATTTGATTTCTTAAAAAGCTTTTTTCAATGAATATTGTCTAAAATCATGTTTTAGGCAAAATCCACAATGCAACTAGTTCAGCAAATGAAGGAATACAACGTTTTTTTAATAACAAACAAGAAATATATTTTTTATACATTTTGCATGAAAAGGGTCTAAAATATTTCTTTGAACGTTCAGCACTAGAAGGACATATGTAGAATACAACATACAAGGGTTTTCAAATGTGATTTCTTAAAAAGCTTTTTTCAATGAATATTGTCTAAAATCATGTTTTAGGCAAAATCCACAATGCAACTAGTTCGGCATATGAAGGGATACAAAGTTTTTTTATAACAAACAAGAAAAATATTTGTTATACATTTTGCATGAAAAGGGTCTAAAATATTTTTTTTTACGTTCAGCACTAGAAGGATATATGTAGAATACAACATACACAGGTTTTCAAATGTGATTTTTTTTAAAGCTTTTTTCAATTAATATTGTCTAAAATTATGTTTTAGGCAAAATCCACAATACAACTAGTTCGGCATATGAAGGGATACACCGTTTTTTATAACAAACGAGAAACATATTTTTTATACATTTTGCATGAAAAGGGTCTAAAATAAAAAAAAATACGTTCAGCACTAGACGGACAGATGTAGAATACAATATACAAGGGTTTTCAAATGTGATTTCTTAAAAAGCTTTTTTCAATGAATATTGTCTAAAATCATGTTTTAGGCAAAATCCACAATGCAACTAGTTCGGTATATGAAGGGATACAAAGTTTTTTTATAACAAACGAGACAAATATTTTTTATACATTTTGCATGAAAATGTTCTAAAATAAAAAAATATAAGTTCAGCACTAGAAGGATATATGTAGAATACAACATACAAGGGTTTTCAAATTGGATTTAAAAAAAGCTTTTTTCAATGAATATTGTCTAAAATCATGTTTTAGGCAAAATCCACAATGCAACTAGTTCGGTATATGAAGGGATACAAAGTTTTTTTATAACAAACAAGAAAAATATTTTTTATACATTTTGCATGAAAAGGGTCTAAAATATTATTTTTAACGTTCAGCACTAGAAGGATATATGTAGAATACAACATACAAGGGTTTTCAAATGTGATTTCTTAAAAAGCTTTTTTCAATGAATATTGTCTAAAATCATGTTTTAGGCAAAATCCACAATGCAACTAGTTCAGCAAATGAAGGAATACAACGTTTTTTTAATAACAAACAAGAAATATATTTTTTATACATTTTGCATGAAAAGGGTCTAAAATATTTCTTTGAACGTTCAGCACTAGAAGGACATATGTAGAATACAACATACAAGGGTTTTCAAATGTGATTTCTTAAAAAGCTTTTTTCAATGAATATTGTCTAAAATCATGTTTTAGGCAAAATCCACAATGCAACTAGTTCGGCATATGAAGGGATACAAAGTTTTTTTATAACAAACAAGAAAAATATTTGTTATACATTTTGCATGAAAAGGGTCTAAAATAATTTTTTTACGTTCATTACTAGAAGGATATATGTAGAATACAACATACACGGGTTTTCAAATGTGATTTTTTTAAAGCTTTTTTCAATTAATATTGTCTAAAATTATGTTTTAGGCAAAATCCACAATACAACTAGTTCGGCATATGAAGGGATACACCGTTTTTTTATAACAAACGAGAAACATATTTTTTTATACATTTTGCATGAAAAGGGTCTAAAATAAAAAAAAATACGTTCAGCACTAGACGGACAGATGTAGAATACAATATACAAGGGTTTTCAAATGTGATTTAAAAAAAACCTGTTTCCCATGAATATTGTTTAAAATCATGTTTTAGGCAAAATCCACAATGCAACTAGTTCAGCAAATTAAGGAATACAACGTTTTTTTATAACAAACAAGAAAAATATTTTTTATAAATTTTGCATGAAAAGGGTCTAAAATATTTTTTTAAACGTTCCGCACTAGAAGGACATATGTAGAATACAACATACAAGGGTTTTCAAATGTGATTTTTTAAAAAGCTTTTTTCAATGAATATTTTCTAAAATTATGTTTTAGGCTAAATCCACAATGCAACTGGTTCGGCATATGAAGGGAGAACCGTTTTTTGTAACAAACGAGAAACATATTTTTTATATATTTTGCATGAAAAGGGTCTAAAATATTTTTTTTTACATTCAGCACTAGAAGGACATATGTAGAATACAACATACAAGTGTTTTCAAACGTGATTTTTTAAAAAGCTTTTTTCAATGAATATTTTCTAAAATCATGTTTTAGGCTAAATCAACAATGCAACTAGTTCGGCATATGAAGGGATACAAAGTTTTTTTATAACAAACGTGAAAAATATTTTTTATACATTTTGCATGAAAAGGTTCTAAAATAGTTTTTTAACGTTCAGCACTAGAAGGACATATGTAGAATACCATATACAAGGGTTTTCAAATGTGATTTAAAAAAAAAGCTTTTTTCAATGAATATTGTCTAAAATCATGTTTTAGGCAAAATCCACAATGCAACTAGTTCGGCATATGAAGGGATACACCGTTTTTTTATAACAAACGAGAAAAATATTTTTTATACATTTTGCATGAAAAGGGTCTAAAATAAAAAAAAATACGTTCAGCACTAGACGGAGATAGGTAGAATACAATATACAAGTCTTTTCAAATGTGATTAAAAAAAAAACTGTTTCCCATGAATATTGTCTAAAATCATGTTTTAGGCAAAATCCACAATGCAACTAGTTCAGCAAATGAAGGAATACAACGTTTTTTTATAACAAACAAGAAAAATATTTTTTATACATTTTACATGAAAAGGGTCTAAAATATTTTTTTTTACGTTCAGCACTAGAAGGATATATGTAAAATACAACATACACGGGTTTTCAAATGTAATTTTTTTTAAAGCTTTTTTCAATTAATATTGTCTAAAATCATGTTTTAGGCAAAATCCACAATGCAACTGGTTCGGCATATGAAGGGAGACACCGTTTTTTATAACAAACGAGAAACATATTTTTTATATATTTTGCATGAAAAGGGTCTAAAATATTTTTTTTTACATTCAGCACTAGAAGGACATATGTAGAATACAACATACAAGTGTTTTCAAACGTGATTTTTTAAAAAGCTTTTTTCAATGAATATTTTCTAAAATCATGTTTTAGGCTAAATCAACAATGCAACTAGTTCGGCATATGAAGGGATACAAAGTTTTTTTATAACAAACGTGAAAAATATTTTTTATACATTTTGCATGAAAAGGTTCTAAAATAGTTTTTTAACGTTCAGCACTAGAAGGACATATGTAGAATACCATATACAAGGGTTTTCAAATGTGATTTAAAAAAAAAGATTTTTTCAATGAATATTGTCTAAAATCATGTTTTAGGCAAAATCCACAATGCAACTAGTTCGGCATATGAAGGGAGACACCGTTTTTTATAACAAACGAGAAACATATTTTTTATACATTTTGCATGAAAAGGGTCTAAAAAAATTTTTTTTTACGTTCAGCACTAGAAGGACATATGTAAAATCCGATATAGAAGCGTTTTCAAATTTGATTTTTTAAAAAGGTTTTTTCAATTAATATTGTCTAAAATCATGTTTTAGGCAAAATCCACAATGCAACTAGTTCGGCATATGAAGGGATACACCATTTTTTATAACATACGAGACAAATATTTTTTATACATTTTGCATGAAAAAGGTCTAAAATAAAAAAAAATAAGTTCAGCACTAGAAGGATATATGTAGAATACAACATACAAGGGTTTTCAAATTTGATTTAAAAAAAGCTTTTTTCAATGAATATTGTCTAAAATCATGTTTTAGGCAAAATCCACAATGCAACTAGTTCGGTATATGAAGGGATACAACGTTTTTTATAACAAACAAGAAAAATATTTTTATACATTTTGCATGAAAAGGGTCTAAAATATTATTTTTAACGTTCAGCACTAGAAGGATATATGTAGAATACAACATACAAGGGTTTTCAAATGTGATTTCTTAAAAAGCTTTTTTCAATTAATATTGTCTAAAATCATGTTTTAGGCAAAATCCACAATGCAACTAGTTCAGCAAATGAAGGAATACAACGTTTTTTTAATAACAAACAAGAAATATATTTTTTATACATTTTGCATGAAAAGGGTCTAAAATATTTCTTTGAACGTTCAGCACTAGAAGGACATATGTAGAATACAACATACAAGGGTTTTCAAATGTGATTTCTTAAAAAGCTTTTTTTCAATGAATATTGTCTAAAATCATGTTTTAGGCAAAATCCACAATGCAACTAGTTCGGCATATGAAGGGATACAAAGTTTTTTATAACAAACAAGAAAAATATTTGTTATACATTTTGCATGAAAAGGGTCAAAAATATTTTTTTTTACGTTCAGCACTAGAAGGATATATGTAGAATACAACATACACGGGTTTTCAAATGTGATTTTTTTAAAAGCTTTTTTCAATTAATATTGTCTAAAATTATGTTTTAGGCAAAATCCACAATACAACTAGTTCGGCATATGAAGGGATACACCGTTTTTTATAACAAACGAGAAACATATTTTTTATACATTTTGCATGAAAAGGGTCTAAAATAAAAAAAAATACGTTCAGCACTAGACGGACAGATGTAGAATACAATATACAAGGGTTTTCAAATGTGATTAAAAAAAAACCTGTTTCCCATGAATATTGTCTAAAATCATGTTTTAGGCAAAATCCACAATGCAACTAGTTCAGCAAATTAAGGAATACAACGTTTTTTTATAACAAACTAGAAAAATATTTTTTATAAATTTTGCATGAAAAGGGTCTAAAATATATTTTTTTTATGTTCAGCACTAGAAGGATATATGTAGAATACAACATACAAGTGTTTTCAAATGTGATTTTTTAAAAAGCTTTTTTCAATGAATATTTTTTAAATCATGTTTTAGGCTAAATCCACAATGCTACTAGTTCGGCATATGAAGGGATAGAGTTTTTTTTATAACAAACGAGAAAAATATTTTTTATACATTTTGCATGAAAAGGGTCTAAAATATTTTTTTAAACGTTCCGCACTAGAAGGACATATGTAGAATACAACATACAAGGGTTTTCAAATGTGATTTTTTAAAAAGCTTTTTTCAATGAATATTTTCTAAAATTATGTTTTAGGCTAAATCCACAATGCAACTGGTTCGGCATATGAAGGGAGACACCGTTTTTTGTAACAAACGAGAAACATATTTTTTATATATTTTGCATGAAAAGGGTCTAAAATATTTTTTTTTACATTCAGCACTAGAAAGACATATGTAGAATACAACATACAAGTGTTTTCAAACGGGATTTTTTTAAAAGCTTTTTTCAATGAATATTTTCTAAAATCATGTTTTAGGCTAAATCAACAATGCAACTAGTTCGGCATATGAAGGGATACAAAGTTTTTTTATAACAAACGTGAAAAATATTTTTTATACATTTTGCATGAAAAGGTTCTAAAATAGTTTTTTAACGTTCAGCACTAGAAGGACATATGTAGAATACCATATACAAGGGTTTTCAAATGTGATTTAAAAAAAAGCTTTTTTCAATGAATATTGTCTAAAATCATGTTTTAGGCAAAATCCACAATGCAACTAGTTCGGCATATGAAGGGATACAAAGTTTTTTTATAACAAACGTGAAAAATATTTTTTATACATTTTGCATGAAAAGGTTCTAAAATAGTTTTTTAACGTTCAGCACTAGAAGGACATATGTAAAATCCGATATAGAAGCGTTTTCAAATTTGATTTTTTAAAAAGTTTTTTTCAATTAATATTGTCTAAAATCATGTTTTAGGCAAAATCCACAATGCAACTAGTTCGGCATATGAAGGGATACACCATTTTTTATAACATACGAGACAAATATTTTTTATACATTTTGCATGAAAAAGGTCTAAAATAAAAAAAAAATAAGTTCAGCACTAGAAGGATATATGTAGAATACAACATACAAGGGTTTTCAAATTTGATTTAAAAAAAGCTTTTTTCAATGAATATTGTCTAAAATCATGTTTTAGGCAAAATCCACAATGCAACTAGTTCGGTATATGAAGGGATACAACGTTTTTTTATAACAAACAAGAAAAATATTTTATACATTTTGCATGAAAAGGGTCTAAAATATTATTTTTAACGTTCAGCACTAGAAGGATATATGTAGAATACAACATACAAGGGTTTTCAAATGTGATTTCTTAAAAAGCTTTTTTCAATGAATATTGTCTAAAATCATGTTTTAGGCAAAATCCACAATGCAACTAGTTCAGCAAATGAAGGAATACAACGTTTTTTTAATAACAAACAAGAAATATATTTTTTATACATTTTGCATGAAAAGGGTCTAAAATATTTCTTTGAACGTTCAGCACTAGAAGGACATATGTAGAATACAACATACAAGGGTTTTCAAATGTGATTTCTTAAAAAGCTTTTTTCAATGAATATTGTCTAAAATCATGTTTTAGGCAAAATCCACAATGCAACTAGTTCGGCATATGAAGGGATACAAAGTTTTTTTATAACAAACAAGAAAAATATTTGTTATACATTTTGCATGAAAAGGGTCTAAAATATTTTTTTACGTTCAGCACTAGAAGGATATATGTAGAATACAACATACACGGGTTTTCAAATGTGATTTTTTAAAAGCTTTTTTCAATTAATATTGTCTAAAATTATGTTTTAGGCAAAATCCACAATACAACTAGTTCGGCATATGAAGGGATACACCGTTTTTTTATAACAAACGAGAAACATATTTTTTATACATTTTGCATGAAAAGGGTCTAAAATTAAAAAAATACGTTCAGCACTAGACGGACAGATGTAGAATACAATATACAAGGGTTTTCAAATGTGATTTAAAAAAACCTGTTTCCCATGAATATTGTCTAAAATCATGTTTTAGGCAAAATCCACAATGCAACTAGTTCAGCAAATTAAGGAATACAACGTTTTTTTATAACAAACAAGAAAAATATTTTTATAAATTTTGCATGAAAAGGGTCTAAAATATATTTTTTTTATGTTCAGCACTAGAAGGATATATGTAGAATACAACATACAAGTGTTTTCAAATGTGATTTTTTAAAAAGCTTTTTTCAATGAATATTTTTTAAATCATGTTTTAGGCTAAATCCACAATGCTACTAGTTCGGCATATGAAGGGATAGAGTTTTTTTTATAACAAACGAGAAAAATATTTTTTATACATTTTGCATGAAAAGGTTCTAAAATAGTTTTTTAACGTTCAGCACTAGAAGGACATATGTAGAATACCATATACAAGGGTTTTCAAATGTGATTTAAAAAAAAAAAAAAAATTTCAATGAATATTGTCTAAAATCATGTTTTAGGCAAAATCCACAATGCAACTAGTTCGGCATATGAAGGGATACACCGTTTTTTATAACAAACGAGAAACATATTTTTTATATATTTTGCATGAAAAGGGTCTAAAATAAAAAAAATTACATTCAGCACTAGAAGGACATATGTAGAATACAACATACAAGTGTTTTCAAACGTGATTTTTTAAAAAGCTTTTTTCAATGAATATTTTCTAAAATCATGTTTTAGGCTAAATCCACAATGCAACTAGTTCGGCATATGAAGGGATAGAGAGTTTTTTTTATAACAAACAAGAACAATATTTTTTATACATTTTGCATGAAAAAAGGGTCTAAAATATTTTTTTTAACGTTCAGCACTAGAAGGACATATGTAGAATACCATATACAAGGGTTTTCAAATGTGATTTAAAAAAATTATAATTTTTCAATGAATATTGTCTAAAATCATTTTTTAGGCAAAATCCACAATGCAACTAGTTCGGCATATGAAGGGATACACCGTTTTTTATAACAAACGAGAAACATATTTTTTATATATTTTGCATGAAAAGGGTCTAAAATATTTTTTTTTACATTCAGCACTAGAAGGACATATGTAGAATACAACATACAAGTGTTTTCAAACGTGATTTTTTAAAAAGCTTTTTTCAATGAATATTTTCTAAAATCATGTTTTAGGCTAAATCCACAATGCAACTAGTTCGGCATATGAAGGGATACAAAGTTTTTTTATAACAAACGTGAAAAATATTTTTTATACATTTTGCATGAAAAGGTTCTAAAATAAAAAAAAATACGTTCAGCACTAGACGGACAGATGTAGAATACAATTTACAAGGGTTTTCAAATGTGATTTTAAAAAAAACTGTTTCCCATGAATATTGTCTAAAATCATGTCTTAGGCAATATCCACAATGCAACTAGTTCAGCAAATGAAGGAATACAACGTTTTTTTATAACAAACAAGAAAAATATTTTTTATACATTTTGCATGAAAAAGGTCTGAAAATATTTTTTTACGTTCATTACTAGAAGGACATATGTAGAATACAATATACAAGGGTTTTCAAATGTGATTTTGAAAAAAGTTTTTTCAATGAATATTGTCTAAAATCATGTTTTATGCCAAATCCATAATGCAACTAGTTCAGCAAATGAAGGAATACAACATTTTTTTATAACAAACAAACAAAATATTTTTTATACGTTTTGCATGAAAAGGGTCTAAAATATTTTTTTTAACGTTCAGCACTAGAAGGACATATGTAGAATACAACATACAAGGGTTTTAAAATGTGATTTTTTAAAAAGCTTTTTTCAATGAATATTTTCTAAAATCATGTTTTAGGCTAAATCTACAATGCAACTAGTTCGGCATATGAAGGGATACAAAGTTTTTTTATAACAAACGTGAAAAATATTTTTTATATTCTTTATATGAAAAGGGTCTAAAATATTTATTTTTACGTTCAGCACTAGACGGACAGATGTAGAATACAACATACAAGGGTTTTCATATTTGATTTAAAAAAAGCTTTTTTCAATGAATATTTTCTAAAATCATGTTTTAGGCAAAATCCACAATGCAACTACTTCGGCATATGAAGGGATACAAAGTTTTTTTTATAACAAACAAGAAAAATATTTTTTATACATTTTGCATGAAAAGGGTCCAAAAAAAAAATTTACGTTCAGCACTAGACGGACAGATGTAGAATACAATATACAAGGGTTTTCAAATGTGATTAAAAAAAACCCTGTTTCCCATGAATATTGTCTAAAATCATGTTTTAGGCTAAATCCACAATGCAACTAGTTCAGCAAATGAAGGAATACACCGTTTTTTTAAACAAACAATAAAAATATTTGGTATACATTTTGCATGAAAAGGGTCTAAAATATTTTTTTTTACGTTCAGCACTAGAAGGATATATGTAGAATACAACATACAAGTGTTTTCAAATGTGGTTTTTTAAAAAGCTTTTTTCTATGAATATTTTCTAAAATCATGTTTTAGGCTAAATCCACAATGCAACTAGTTCGGCATATGAAGGATACAAAGTTTTTTTATAACAAACAAGAAAAATATTTTTTATACATTTTGCATGAAAAGGGTCTAAAATAAAAAAAATTACGTTCAGCACTAGACGGACAGATGTAGAATACAATATACAAGGGTTTTCAAATGTGATAAAAAAAAACCTGTTTCCCATGAATATTGTCTAAGATCATGTTTTAGGCAAAATCCACAATGCAACTAGTTCAGCAAATGAAGGTATACACCGTTTTTTTATAACAAACAAGAAAAATATTTTGTATACATTTTGCATGAAAAGGGTCTAAAAATATTTTTTTATGTTCAGCACTAGAAGGACATATGTAGAATACAACATACAAGGGTTTTCAAATGTGATTTTTTTAAAAGCTTTTTTCAATTAATATTGTCTAAAATCATGTTTTAGGCAAAATCCACAATGCAACTAGTTCGGCATATGAAGGGATACACCGTTTTTTTATAACAAACGAGACAAATATTTTTATAGATTTTGCATGAAAAGGGTCTAAAAAATAAAAAAATACATTCAGCACTAGACTGACAGATGTAGAATACAATATACAAGGGTTTTCAAATGTGATTTTAAAAAAAACTGTTTCCCATGAATATTGTCTAAAATCATGTTTTAGGCAAAATCCACAATGCAACTAGTTCAGCAAATGAAGGAATACACCGTTTTTTTAAACAAACAAGAAATATATTTGGTATACATTTTGCATGAAAAGGGTCTAAAATATTTTTTTTTACGTTCAGCACTAGAAGGATATATGTAGAATACAACATACAAGTGTTTTCAAATGTGGTTTTTTAAAAAGCTTTTTTCTATGAATATTTTCTAAAATCATGTTTTAGGCTAAATCCACAATGCAACTAGTTCGGCATATGAAGGATACAAAGTTTTTTTATAACAAACAAGAAAAATATTTTTTATACATTTTGTATGAAAAGGGTCTAAAATAAAAAAAATTACGTTCAGCACTAGACGGACAGATGTAGAATACAATATACAAGGGTTTTCAAATGTGATTAAAAAAAAACCTGTTTCCCATGAATATTGTCTAAAATCATGTTTTAGGCAAAATCCACAATGCAACTAGTTCAGCAAATGAAGGTATACACCGTTTTTTTATAACAAACAAGAAAAATATTTTGTATACATTTTGCATGAAAAGGGTCTAAAAATATTTTTTTATGTTCAGCACTAGAAGGATATATGTAGAATACAACATACAAGTGTTTTCAAATGTGATTTTTTAAAAAGCTTTTTTCAATGAATATTTTCTAAAAATCATGTTTTAGGCTAAATCCACAATGCAGCTAGTTCGGAATATGAAGGGATACAAAGTTTTTTTATAACAAACGTGAAAAATATTTTATATACATTTTTCATGAAAAGGGTCTAAAATATTTTTTTTTACGTTCAGCACTAGAAGGATATATGTAGAATACAACATACAAGGGTTTTCAAATGTGATTTTTTTAAAAGCTTTTTTCAATTAATATTGTCTAAAATCATGTTTTAGGCAAAATCCACAATGCAACTAGTTCGGCATATGAAGGGATACACCGTTTTTATAACAAACGAGACAAATATTTTTTATAGATTTTGCATGAAAAGGGTCTAAAAAATAAAAAAATACATTCAGCACTAGACTGACAGATGTAGAATACAATATACAAGGGTTTTCAAATGTGATTTAAAAAAAAAACTGTTTCCCATGAATATTGTCTAAAATCATGTTTTAGGCAAAATCCACAATGCAACTAGTTCAGCAAATGAAGGAATACAACGTTTTTTTATAACAAACAAGAAATATTTTTTATACATTTTGCATGAAAAGGGTCTAAAATATTTTTTTTAACGTTCAGCACTAGAAGGATATATGTAGAATACAACATCCAAGGGTATTCAAATGTGATTTTTTTAAAAGCTTTTTTCAATGAATATTTTCTAAAATCATGTTTTAGGCTGAATCCACAATGCAACTAGTTCGGCATATGAAGAGATACAAATTTTTTAAAATAACAAACAAGAAATATATTTTTTATACATTTTGCATGAAAAGGGTCTAAAATATTATTTTTAACGTTCAGCACTAGAAGGATATATGTAGAATACAACATACAAGGGTATTCAAATGTGATTTTTTAAAAAGCTTTTTTCAATTAATATTGTCTAAAATCATGTTTTAGGCAAAATCCACAATGCAACTAGTTCGGCATATGAAGGGATACACCGTTTTTTATAACAAACGAGACAAATATTTTTTATACATTTTGCATGAAAAGGTTCTAAAATAAAAAAAAATACTTTCAGCACTAGAAGGATATATGTAGAATACAACATACAAGGGTTTTCAAATTTGATTTTTAAAAAAGCTTTTTTCAATGAATATTGTCTAAAATCATGTTTTAGGCAAAATCCACAATGCAACTAGTTCAGCAAATGAAGGTATACACCGTTTTTTTATAACAAACAAGAAAAATATTTTGTATACATTTTGCATGAAAAGGGTCTAAAAATATTTTTTTATGTTCAGCACTAGAAGGATATATGTAGAATACAACATACAAGGGTTTTCAAATGTGATTTTGAAAAAAGTTTTTTCAATGAATATTGTCTAAAATCATGTTTTATGCAAAATCCATAATGCAACTAGTTCAGCAAATGAAGGAATACAACATTTTTTTATGACAAAGAAACAAAATATTTTTTATACGTTTTGCATGAAAAGGGTCTAAAATATTTTTTTTAACGTTCAGCACTAGAAGGATATATGTAGAATACAACATACAAGGGTATTCAAATGTGATTTTTTAAAAAGCTTTTTTCAATGAATATTTTCTAAAATCATGTTTTAGGCTGAATCCACAATGCAACTAGTTCGGCATATGAAGAGATACAAATTTTTTAAAATAACAAACAAGAAATATATTTTTTATACATTTTGCATGAAAAGGGTCTAAAATATTATTTTTAACGTTCAGCACTAGAAGGATATATGTAGAATACAACATACAAGGGTATTCAAATGTGATTTTTTAAAAAGCTTTTTTTCAATTAATATTGTCTAAAATCATGTTTTAGGCAAAATCCACAATGCAACTAGTTCGGCATATGAAGGGATACACCGTTTTTTATAACAAACGAGACAAATATTTTTATACATTTTGCATGAAAAGGTTCTAAAATAAAAAAAATACTTTCAGCACTAGAAGGATATATGTAGAATACAACATACAAGGGTTTTCAAATTTGATTTAAAAAAGCTTTTTCAATGAATATTGTCTAAAATCATGTTTTAGGCAAAATCCACAATGCAACTAGTTCAGCAAATGAAGGTATACACCGTTTTTTTATAACAAACAAGAAAAATATTTTGTATACATTTTGCATGAAAAGGGTCTAAAATATTTTTTTATGTTCAGCACTAGAAGGATATATGTAGAATACAACATACAAGGGTTTTCAAATGTGATTTTGAAAAAAGTTTTTTCAATGAATATTGTCTAAAATCATGTTTTATGCAAAATCCATAATGCAACTAGTTCAGCAAATGAAGGAATACAACATTTTTTTATGACAAAGAAACAAAATATTTTTTATACGTTTTGCATGAAAAGGGTCTAAAATATTTTTTTTAACGTTCAGCACTAGAAGGATATATGTAGAATACAACATACAAGGGTTTTCAAATGTGATTTTTTTAAAAGCTTTTTTCAATGAATATTTTCTAAAATCATGTTTTAGGCTGAATCCACAATGCAACTAGTTCGGCATATGAAGAGATACAAATTTTTAAAATAACAAACAAGAAATATATTTTTTATACATTTTGCATGAAAAGGGTCTAAAATATTATTTTTAACGTTCAGCACTAGAAGGATATATGTAGAATACAACATACAAGGGTATTCAAATGTGATTTTTTAAAAAGCTTTTTTCAATTAATATTGTCTAAAATCATGTTTTAGGCAAAATCCACAATGCAACTAGTTCGGCATATGAAGGGATACACCGTTTTTTATAACAAACGAGACAAATATTTTTATACATTTTGCATGAAAAGGTTCTAAAATAAAAAAATACTTTCAGCACTAGAAGGATATATGTAGAATACAACATACAAGGGTTTTCAAATTTGATTTAAAAAAAGCTTTTTTCAATGAATATTGTCAAAAATCATGTTTTAGGCAAAATCCACAATGCAACTAGTTCAGCAAATGAAGGTATACACCGTTTTTTTATAACAAACAAGAAAAATATTTTGTATACATTTTGCATGAAAAGGGTCTAAAAATATTTTTTTTATGTTCAGCACTAGAAGGATATATGTAGAATACAACATACAAGGGTTTTCAAATGTGATTTTGAAAAAGTTTTTCAATGAATATTGTCTAAAATCATGTTTTATGCAAAATCCATAATGCAACTAGTTCAGCAAATGAAGGAATACAACATTTTTTATGACAAAGAAACAAAATATTTTTTATACGTTTTGCATGAAAAGGGTCTAAAATATTTTTTTTAACGTTCAGCACTAGAAGGACATATGTAGAATACAACATACAAGGGTTTTAAAATGTGATTTTTTAAAAAGCTTTTTTCAATGAATATTTTCTAAAATCATGTTTTAGGCTAAATCTACAATGCAACTAGTTCGGCATATGAAGGGATACAAAGTTTTTTTTATAACAAACGTGAAAAATATTTTTTATATACTTTATATGAAAAGGGTCTAAAATATTTTTTTTTACGTTCAGCACTAGACGGACAGATGTAGAATACAACATACAAGGGTTTTCATATTTGATTTAAAAAAAGCTTTTTTCAATGAATATTTTCTAAAATCATGTTTTAGGCAAAATCCACAATGCAACTACTTCGGCATATGAAGGGATACAAAGTTTTTTTATAACAAACAAGAAAAATATTTTTTATACATTTTGCATGAAAAGGGTCTAAAATAAAAAAAATTACGTTCAGCACTAGACGGACAGATGTAGAATACAATATACAAGGGTTTTCAAATGTGATTTAAAAAAAACCTGTTTTCCATGAATATTGTCTAAAATCATGTCTTAGGCAAAATCCACAATGCAACTAGTTCAGCAAATGAAGGAATACAACGTTTTTTTATAACAAACAAGAAAAATATTTTTTATACATTTTGCATGAAAAAGGTCTGAAAATATTTTTTAACGTTCATTACTAGAAGGACATATGTAGAATACAATATACAAGGGTTTTCAAATGTCATTTTTTAAAAAGCTTTTTTCAATTAATATTGTCTAAAATCATGTTTTAGGCAAAATCCACAATGCAACTAGTTCAGCAAATGAAGGTATACACCGTTTTTTTATAACAAACAAGAAAAATATTTTGTATACATTTTGCATGAAAAGGGTCTAAAAATATTTTTTTACGTTCAGCCCTAGAAGGACATATGTAGAATACAATATACAAGGGTTTTCAAATGTGATTTTTTTAAAAGCTTTTTTCAATTAATATTTTCTAAAATCATGTTTTAGGCTGAATCCACAATGCAACTAGTTTGGCATATGAAGGGATACAAAGTTATTTTATAACAAACAAGCAAAACATTTTATATACATTTTTCATGAAAAGGGTCTAAAATATTTTTTTAACGTTCAGCACTAGAAGGATATATGTAGAATACAACATACAAGGGTTTTCAAATGTGATTTTTTAAAAGCTTTTTTCAATTAATATTGTCTAAAATCATGTTTTAGGCAAAATCCACAATGCAACTAGTTCGGCATATGAAGGGATACACCGTTTTTTATAACAAACGAGACAAATATTTTTTATACATTTTGCATGAAAAGGGTCTAAAAAATAAAAAAAATACGTTCAGCACTAGACTGACATATGTAGAATACAATATACAAGGGTTTTCAAATGTGATTTAAAAAAAAAACTGGTTCCCATGAATATTGTCTAAAATCATGTTTTAGGCAAAATCCACAATGCAACTAGTTCAGCAAATGAAGGAATACAACGTTTTTTTAATAACAAACAAGAAATATATTTTTTATACATTTTGCATGAAAAGGGTCTAAAATATTTTTTTTAACGTTCAGCACTAGAAGGATATATGTAGAATACAACATACAAGGGTATTCAAATGTGATTTTTAAAAAGCTTTTTTCAATGAATATTTTCTAAAATCATGTTTTAGGCTGAATCCACAATGCAACTAGTTCGGCATATGAAGAGATACAAATTTTTAAAATAACAAACAAGAAATATATTTTTATACATTTTGCATGAAAAGGGTCTAAAATATTATTTTTAACGTTCATTACTAGAAGGACATATGTAGAATACAATATACAAGGGTTTTCAAATGTGATTTTTTAAAAAGCTTTTTTCAATTAATATTGTCTAAAATCATGTTTTAGGCAAAATCCACATTGCAACTAGTTCGGCATATGAAGGAATACACCGTTTTTATAATAAACGAGACAAATATTTTTTATACATTTTGCATGAAAAGGGTAAAAAAAAAAAAAATACATTCAGCACTAGAAGGATATATGTAGAATACAACATACAAGGGTTTTCAAATTTGATTTAAAAAAAGCTTTTTTCAATGAATATTGTCTAAAATCATGTTTTAGGCAAAATCCACAATGCAACTAGTTCAGCAAATGAAGGTATACACCGTTTTTTTATAACAAACAAGAAAAATATTTTGTATACATTTTGCATGAAAAGGGTCTAAAAATATTTTTTTATGTTCAGCACTAGAAGGATATATGTAGAATACAACATACAAGGGTTTTCAAATGTGATTTTGAAAAAAGTGTTTTCAATTAATATTGTCTAAAATCATGTTTTAGGAAAAATCCACAATGCAACTAGTTCGGCATATGAAGGAATACACCGTTTTTTATAACAAACGAGACAAATATTTTTTATATATTTTGCATGAAAAGGGTCTAAAATAAAAAAAAATACGTTCAGCACTAGACGGACAGATGTAGAATACAAGGGTTTTCAAATGTGATTTTAAAAAAACCTGTTTCCCATGAATATTGTCTAAAATCATGTTTTAGGCAAAATCCACAATGCAACTGGTTCGGCATATGAAGGGAGACACCGTTTTTTATAACAAACGAGAAACATATTTTTTATATATTTTGCATGAAAAGGGTCTAAAATATTTTTTTTACATTCAGCACTAGAAGGACATATGTAGAATACAACATACAAGTGTTTTCAAACGTGATTTTTTAAAAAGCTTTTTTCAATGAATATTTTCTAAAATCATGTTTTAGGCTAAATCAACAATGCAACTAGTTCGGCATATGAAGGGATACAAAGTTTTTTTATAACAAACGTGAAAAATATTTTTTATACGTTTTGCATGAAAAGGTTCTAAAATAGTTTTTTAACGTTCAGCACTAGAAGGACATATGTAGAATACCATATACAAGGGTTTTCAAATGTGATTTAAAAAAAAATAAAAAATTTCAATGAATATTGTCTAAAATCATGTTTTAGGCAAAATCCACAATGCAACTAGTTCGGCATATGAAGGGATACACCGTTTTTTATAACAAACGAGAAACATATTTTTTATATATTTTGCATGAAAAGGGTCTAAAATATTTTTTTTTACATTCAGCACTAGAAGGACATATGTAGAATACAACATACAAGTGTTTTCAAACGTGATTTTTAAAAGCTTTTTT
Source organism: Coregonus clupeaformis (assembly GCF_020615455.1). NCBI lineage: Eukaryota > Metazoa > Chordata > Actinopteri > Salmoniformes > Salmonidae > Coregonus > Coregonus clupeaformis. Next base: position 18,046 of record NW_025534523.1, on the reverse strand, counting down.
CAATGAATATTTTCTAAAATCATGTTTTAGGCTAAATCCACAATGCAACTAGTTCGGCATATGAAGGGATAGAGAGTTTTTTTTATAACAAACAAGAACAATATTTTTTATACATTTTGCATGAAAAAAGGGTCTAAAATATTTTTTTTAACGTTCAGCACTAGAAGGACATATGTAGAATACCATATACAAGGGTTTTCAAATGTGATTTTAAAAAAAATAATTTTTCAATGAATATTGTCTAAAATCATGTTTTAGGCAAAATCCACAATGCAACTAGTTCGGCATATGAAGGGATACACCGTTTTTTATAACAAACGAGAAACATATTTTTTATATATTTTGCATGAAAAGGGTCTAAAATATTTTTTTTTTACATTCAGCACTAGAAGGACATATGTAGAATACAACATACAAGTGTTTTCAAACGTGATTTTTAAAAAAAGCTTTTTTCAATGAATATTTTCTAAAATCATGTTTTAGGCTAAATCCACAATGCAACTAGTTCGGCATATGAAGGGATACAAAGTTTTTTTATAACAAACGTGAAAAATATTTTTTATACATTTTGCATGAAAAGGTTCTAAAATAGTTTTTTAACGTTCAGCACTAGAAGGACATATGTAAAATCCGATATACAAGCGTTTTCAAATTTGATTTTTTAAAAAGGTTTTTTCAATTAATATTGTCTAAAATCATGTTTTAGGCAAAATCCACAATGCAACTAGTTCGGCATATGAAGGGATACACCATTTTTTATAACAAACGAGACAAATATGTTTTATACATTTTGCATGAAAAAGGTCTAAAATAAAAAAAAATACGTTCAGCACTAGACGGACAGATGTAGAATACAATTTACAAGGGTTTTCAAATGTGATTTTAAAAAAAACTGTTTCCCATGAATATTGTCTAAAATCATGTCTTAGGCAAAATCCACAATGCAACTAGTTCAGCAAATGAAGGAATACAACATTTTTTTATAACAAACAAACAAAAAATTTTTTTATACGTTTTGCATGAAAAGGGTCTAAAATATTTTTTTAACGTTCAGCACTAGAAGGACATATGTAGAATACAACATACAAGGGTTTTCAAATGTGATTTCTTAAAAAGCTTTTTTCAATGAATATTTTCTAAAATCATGTTTTAGGCTGAATCCACAATGCAACTAGTTCGGCATATGAAGAGATACAAATTTTTAAAATAACAAACAAGAAATATATTTTTTATACATTTTGCATGAAAAGGGTCTAAAATATTATTTTTTAACGTTCAGCACTAGAAGGATATATGTAGAATACAACATACAAGGGTATTCAAATGTGATTTTTTAAAAAGCTTTTTTCAATTAATATTGTCTAAAATCATGTTTTAGGCAAAATCCACAATGCAACTAGTTCGGCATATGAAGGGATACACCGTTTTTTATAACAAACGAGACAAATATTTTTTATACATTTTGCATGAAAAGGTTCTAAAATAAAAAAAAATACTTTCAGCACTAGAAGGATATATGTAGAATACAACATACAAGGGTTTTCAAATTTGATTTAAAAAAAGCTTTTTTCAATGAATATTGTCTAAAATCATGTTTTAGGCAAAATCCACAATGCAACTAGTTCAGCAAATGAAGGTATACACCGTTTTTTTATAACAAACAAGAAAAATATTTTGTATACATTTTGCATGAAAAGGGTCTAAAAATATTTTTTTTACGTTCAGCACTAGAAGGATATATGTAGAATACAACATACAAGGGTTTTCAAATGTGATTTTGAAAAAAGTTTTTTTCAATTAATATTGTCTAAAATCATGTTTTAGGCAAAATCCACAATGCAACTAGTTCGGCATATGAAGGGATACACCGTTTTTTTATAACAAACGAGAAAAATATTTTTTATACATTTTGCATGAAAAGGGTCTAAAATAAAATAAAATACGTTCAGCACTAGACGGACAGATGTAGAATACAAGGGTTTTCAAATGTGATTTTAAAAAAACCTGTTTCCCATGAATATTGTCTAAAATCATGTTTTAGGCAAAATCCACAATGCAACTGGTTCGGCATATGAAGGGAGACACCGTTTTTTATAACAAACGAGAAACATATTTTTTATATATTTTGCATGAAAAGGGTCTAAAATATTTTTTTTACATTCAGCACTAGAAGGACATATGTAGAATACCATATACAAGGGTTTTCAAATGTGATTTAAAAAAAAATAAAAAATTTCAATGAATATTGTCTAAAATCATGTTTTAGGCAAAATCCACAATGCAACTAGTTCGGCATATGAAGGGATACACCGTTTTTTATAACAAACGAGAAACATATTTTTTATATATTTTGCATGAAAAGGGTCTAAAATATTTTTTTTTACATTCAGCACTAGAAGGACATATGTAGAATACAACATACAAGTGTTTTCAAACGTGATTTTTTAAAAAGCTTTTTTCAATGAATATTTTCTAAAATCATGTTTTAGGCTAAATCCACAATGCAACTAGTTCGGCATATGAAGGGATAGAGAGTTTTTTTTATAACAAACAAGAACAATATTTTTTATACATTTTGCATGAAAAAAGGGTCTAAAATATTTTTTTTAACGTTCAGCACTAGAAGGACATATGTAGAATACCATATACAAGGGTTTTCAAATGTGATTTAAAAAAAAATAATTTTTCAATGAATATTGTCTAAAATCATGTTTTAGGCAAAATCCACAATGCAACTAGTTCGGCATATGAAGGGATACACCGTTTTTTTATAACAAACGAGAAACATATTTTTTATATATTTTGCATGAAAAGGGTCTAAAATATTTTTTTACATTCAGCACTAGAAGGACATATGTAGAATACAACATACAAGTGTTTTCAAACGTGATTTTTTAAAAAGCTTTTTTCAATGAATATTTTCTAAAATCATGTTTTAGGCTAAATCCACAATGCAACTAGTTCGGCATATGAAGGGATACAAAGTTTTTTTATAACAAACGTGAAAAATATTTTTTATACATTTTGCATGAAAAGGTTCTAAAATAGTTTTTTAACGTTCAGCACTAGAAGGACATATGTAAAATCCGATATACAAGCGTTTTCAAATTTGATTTTTTAAAAAGGTTTTTTCAATTAATATTGTCTAAAATCATGTTTTAGGCAAAATCCACAATGCAACTAGTTCGGCATATGAAGGGATACACCATTTTTTATAACAAACGAGACAAATATGTTTTATACATTTTGCATGAAAAAGGTCTAAAATAAAAAAATACGTTCAGCACTAGACGGACAGATGTAGAATACAATTTACAAGGGTTTTCAAATGTGATTTTAAAAAAAACTGTTTCCCATGAATATTGTCTAAAATCATGTCTTAGGCAAAATCCACAATGCAACTAGTTCAGCAAATGAAGGAATACAACATTTTTTTATAACAAACAAACAAAAAATTTTTTATACGTTTTGCATGAAAAGGGTCTAAAATATTTTTTTTAACGTTCAGCACTAGAAGGACATATGTAGAATACAATATACAAGGGTTTTCAAATGTGATTTTTTAAAAAGCTTTTTTCAATGAATATTTTCTAAAATCATGTTTTAGGCTGAATCCACAATGCAACTAGTTCGGCATATGAAGAGATACAAATTTTTTAAAATAACAAACAAGAAATATATTTTTTATACATTTTGCATGAAAAGGGTCTAAAATATTATTTTTAACGTTCAGCACTAGAAGGATATATGTAGAATACAACATACAAGGGTATTCAAATGTGATTTTTTAAAAAGCTTTTTTCAATTAATATTGTCTAAAATCATGTTTTAGGCAAAATCCACAATGCAACTAGTTCGGCATATGAAGGGATACACCGTTTTTTTATAACAAACGAGACAAATATTTTTTATACATTTTGCATGAAAAGGTTCTAAAATAAAAAAAAATACTTTCAGCACTAGAAGGATATATGTAGAATACAACATACAAGGGTTTTCAAATTTGATTTAAAAATAGCTTTTTTCAATGAATATTGTCTAAAATCATGTTTTAGGCAAAATCCACAATGCAACTAGTTCAGCAAATGAAGGTATACACCGTTTTTTTATAACAAACAAGAAAAATATTTTGTATACATTTTGCATGAAAAGGGTCTAAAAATATTTTTTTATGTTCAGCACTAGAAGGATATATGTAGAATACAACATACAAGGGTTTTCAAATGTGATTTTGAAAAAAGTTTTTTTCAATTAATATTGTCTAAAATCATGTTTTAGGCAAAATCCACAATGCAACTAGTTCGGCATATGAAGGGATACACCGTTTTTTATAACAAACGAGAAAAATATTTTTTATACATTTTGCATGAAAAGGGTCTAAAATAAAAAAAAATACGTTCAGCACTAGACGGACAGATGTAGAATACAAGGGTTTTCAAATGTGATTTTAAAAAAACCTGTTTCCCATGAATATTGTCTAAAATCATGTTTTAGGCAAAATCCACAATGCAACTGGTTCGGCATATGAAGGGAGACACCGTTTTTTATAACAAACGAGAAACATATTTTTTATATATTTTGCATGAAAAGGGTCTAAAATATTTTTTTTACATTCAGCACTAGAAGGACATATGTAGAATACAACATACAAGTGTTTTCAAACGTGATTTTTTAAAAAAGCTTTTTTCAATGAATATTTTCTAAAATCATGTTTTAGGCTAAATCAACAATGCAACTAGTTCGGCATATGAAGGGATACAAAGTTTTTTTATAACAAACGTGAAAAATATTTTTTATACGTTTTGCATGAAAAGGTTCTAAAATAGTTTTTAACGTTCAGCACTAGAAGGACATATGTAGAATACCATATACAAGGGTTTTCAAATGTGATTTAAAAAAAAAATAATTTTTCAATGAATATTGTCTAAAATCATGTTTTAGGCTAAATCCACAATGCAACTAGTTCGGCATATGAAGGGATACACCGTTTTTTATAACAAACGAGAAACATATTTTTTATATATTTTGCATGAAAAGGGTCTAAAATATTTTTTTTACATTCAGCACTAGAAGGACATATGTAGAATACAACATACAAGTGTTTTCAAACGTGATTTTTTAAAAAGCTTTTTTCAATGAATATTTTCTAAAATCATGTTTTAGGCTAAATCCACAATGCAACTAGTTCGGCATATGAAGGGATAGAGAGTTTTTTTTATAACAAACAAGAACAATATTTTTTATACATTTTGCATGAAAAAGGGTCTAAAATATTTTTTTTAACGTTCAGCACTAGAAGGACATATGTAGAATACCATATACAAGGGTTTTCAAATGTGATTTAAAAAAAATAATTTTTCAATGAATATTGTCTAAAATCATGTTTTAGGCAAAATCCACAATGCAACTAGTTCGGCATATGAAGGGATACACCGTTTTTTATAACAAACGAGAAACATATTTTTATATATTTTGCATGAAAAGGGTCTAAAATATTTTTTTACATTCAGCACTAGAAGGACATATGTAGAATACAACATACAAGTGTTTTCAAACGTGATTTTTTAAAAAGCTTTTTTCAATGAATATTTTCTAAAATCATGTTTTAGGCTAAATCCACAATGCAACTAGTTCGGCATATGAAGGGATACAAAGTTTTTTTATAACAAACGTGAAAAATATTTTTTATACATTTTGCATGAAAAGGTTCTAAAATAGTTTTTTAACGTTCAGCACTAGAAGGACATATGTAAAATCCGATATACAAGCGTTTTCAAATTTGATTTTTTAAAAAGGTTTTTTCAATTAATATTGTCTAAAATCATGTTTTAGGCAAAATCCACAATGCAACTAGTTCGGCATATGAAGGGATACACCATTTTTTATAACAAACGAGACAAATATGTTTTATACATTTTGCATGAAAAAGGTCTAAAATAAAAAAAAATACGTTCAGCACTAGACGGACAGATGTAGAATACAATTTACAAGGGTTTTCAAATGTGATTTTAAAAAAAACTGTTTCCCATGAATATTGTCTAAAATCATGTCTTAGGCAAAATCCACAATGCAACTAGTTCAGCAAATGAAGGAATACAAATTTTTTTTATAACAAACAAACAAAAATTTTTTTATACGTTTTGCATGAAAAGGGTCTAAAATATTTTTTTTTACGTTCAGCACTAGAAGGACATATGTAGAATACAACATACAAGGGTTTTAAAATGTGATTTTTTAAAAAGCTTTTTTCAATGAATATTTTCTAAAATCATGTTTTAGGCTAAATCTACAATGCAACTAGTTCGGCATATGAAGGGATACAAAGTTTTTTTATAACAAACGTGAAAAATATTTTTTATATTCTTTATATGAAAAGGGTCTAAAATATTTATTTTTACGTTCAGCACTAGACGGACAGATGTAGAATACAACATACAAGGGTTTTCATATTTGATTTAAAAAAGCTTTTTTCAATGAATATTTTCTAAAATCATGTTTTAGGCAAAATCCACAATGCAACTACTTCGGCATATGAAGGGATACAAAGTTTTTTTATAACAAACAAGAAAAATATTTTTTATACATTTTGCATGAAAAGGGTCAAAAAAATTACGTTCAGCACTAGACGGACAGATGTAGAATACAATATACAAGGGTTTTCAAATGTGATTAAAAAAACCTGTTTCCCATGAATATTGTCTAAAATCATGTTTTAGGCAAAATCCACAATGCAACTAGTTCAGCAAATGAAGGATACACTGTTTTTTTATAACAAACGAGAAAAATATTTTGTATACATTTTGCATGAAAAGGGTCTAAAAATATTTTTTTATGTTCAGCACAAGAAGGACATATGTAGAATACAACATACAAGGGTTTTCAAATGTGATTTTTTTAAAAGCTTTTTTCAATTAATATTGTCTAAAATCATGTTTTAGGCAAAATCCACAATGCAACTAGTTCGGCATATGAAGGGATACACCGTTTTTTTATAACAAACGAGAAAAATATTTTTTATAGATTTTGCATGAAAAGGGTCTAAAAATAAAAAAATACATTCAGCACTAGACTGACAGATGTAGAATACAATATACAAGGGTTTTCAAATGTGATTTAAAAAAAAACTGTTTCCCATGAATATTGTCTAAAATCATGTTTTAGGCAAAATCCACAATGCAACTAGTTCAGCAAATGAAGGAATACACCGTTTTTTTAAACAAACAAGAAATATATTTGGTATACATTTTGCATGAAAAGGGTCTAAAATATTTTTTTTTACGTTCAGCACTAGAAGGATATATGTAGAATACAACATACAAGTGTTTTCAAATGTGGTTTTTTAAAAAGCTTTTTTCAATGAATATTTTCTAAAATCATGTTTTAGGCTAAATCAACAATGCAACTAGTTCGGCATATGAAGGGATACAAAGTTTTTTTATAACAAACGTGAAAAATATTTTTTATACGTTTTGCATGAAAAGGTTCTAAAATAGTTTTTTAACGTTCAGCACTAGAAGGACATATGTAGAATACCATATACAAGGGTTTTCAAATGTGATTTAAAAAAAAAATAATTTTTCAATGAATATTGTCTAAAATCATGTTTTAGGCAAAATCCACAATGCAACTAGTTCGGCATATGAAGGGATACACCGTTTTTTTATAACAAACGAGAAACATATTTTTATACATTTTGCATGAAAAGGGTCTAAAATATTTTTTTTTACATTCAGCACTAGAAGGACATATGTAGAATACAACATACAAGTGTTTTCAAACGTGATTTTTTAAAAAGCTTTTTTCAATGAATATTTTCTAAAATCATGTTTTAGGCTAAATCCACAATGCAACTAGTTCGGCATATGAAGGGATAGAGAGTTTTTTTATAACAAACAAGAACAATATTTTTTATACATTTTGCATGAAAAAAGGGTCTAAAATATTTTTTTTAACGTTCAGCACTAGAAGGACATATGTAGAATACCATATACAAGGGTTTTCAAATGTGATTTAAAAAAATAATAATTTTTCAATGAATATTGTCTAAAATCATGTTTTAGGCAAAATCCACAATGCAACTAGTTCGGCATATGAAGGGATACACCGTTTTTTATAACAAACGAGAAACATATTTTTTATATATTTTGCATGAAAAGGGTCTAAAATATTTTTTTTTACATTCAGCACTAGAAGGACATATGTAGAATACAACATACAAGGGTTTTCAAATGTGATTTTTAAAAAAGCTTTTTTCAATGAATATTTTCTAAAATCATGTTTTAGGCTAAATCCACAATGCAACTAGTTCGGCATATGAAGGGATACAAAGTTTTTTTATAACAAACGTGAAAAATATTTTTTATACATTTTGCATGAAAAGGTTCTAAAATAGTTTTTTAACGTTCAGCACTAGAAGGACATATGTAGAATACCATATACAAGGGTTTTCAAATGTGATTTAAAAAAAAAAAAATTTCAATGAATATTGTCTAAAATCATGTTTTAGGCAAAATCCACAATGCAACTAGTTCGGCATATGAAGGGATACACCGTTTTTTATAACAAACGAGAAACATATTTTTTATATATTTTGCATGAAAAGGGTCTAAAATATTTTTTTTTACATTCAGCACTAGAAGGACATATGTAGAATACAACATACAAGTGTTTTCAAACGTGATTTTTTAAAAAGCTTTTTTCAATGAATATTTTCTAAAATCATGTTTTAGGCTAAATCCACAATGCAACTAGTTCGGCATATGAAGGGATAGAGAGTTTTTTTTATAACAAACAAGAACAATATTTTTTATACATTTTGCATGAAAAAAGGGTCTAAAATATTTTTTTTAACGTTCAGCACTAGAAGGACATATGTAGAATACCATATACAAGGGTTTTCAAATGTGATTTAAAAAAAAATAATTTTTCAATGAATATTGTCTAAAATCATGTTTTAGGCAAAATCCACAATGCAACTAGTTCGGCATATGAAGGGATACACCGTTTTTATAACAAACGAGAAACATATTTTTTTATATATTTTGCATGAAAAGGGTCTAAAATATTTTTTTTTACATTCAGCACTAGAAGGACATATGTAGAATACAACATACAAGTGTTTTCAAACGTGATTTTTTAAAAAGCTTTTTTCAATGAATATTTTCTAAAATCATGTTTTAGGCTAAATCCACAATGCAACTAGTTCGGCATATGAAGGGATACAAAGTTTTTTTATAACAAACGTGAAAAATATTTTTTATACATTTTGCATGAAAAGGTTCTAAAATAGTTTTTTAACGTTCAGCACTAGAAGGACATATGTAAAATCCGATATACAAGCGTTTTCAAATTTGATTTTTTAAAAAGGTTTTTTCAATTAATATTGTCTAAAATCATGTTTTAGGCAAAATCCACAATGCAACTAGTTCGGCATATGAAGGGATACACCATTTTTTATAACAAACGAGACAAATATGTTTTATACATTTTGCATGAAAAAGGTCTAAAATAAAAAAAAATACGTTCAGCACTAGACGGACAGATGTAGAATACAATTTACAAGGGTTTTCAAATGTGATTTTAAAAAAAACTGTTTCCCATGAATATTGTCTAAAATCATGTCTTAGGCAAAATCCACAATGCAACTAGTTCAGCAAATGAAGGAATACAACATTTTTTTATAACAAACAAACAAAATTTTTTTTATACGTTTTGCATGAAAAGGGTCTAAAATATTTTTTTTTTACGTTCAGCACTAGAAGGACATATGTAGAATACAACATACAAGGGTTTTAAAATGTGATTTTTTAAAAAGCTTTTTTCAATGAATATTTTCTAAAATCATGTTTTAGGCTAAATCTACAATGCAACTAGTTCGGCATATGAAGGGATACAAAGTTTTTTTATAACAAACGTGAAAAATATTTTTTATATTCTTTATATGAAAAGGGTCTAAAATATTTATTTTTACGTTCAGCACTAGACGGACAGATGTAGAATACAACATACAAGGGTTTTCATATTTGATTTAAAAAAAGCTTTTTTCAATGAATATTTTCTAAAATCATGTTTTAGGCAAAATCCACAATGCAACTACTTCGGCATATGAAGGGATACAAAGTTTTTTTATAACAAACAAGAAAAATATTTTTTATACATTTTGCATGAAAAGGGTCAAAAAAAAATTTTACGTTCAGCACTAGACGGACAGATGTAGAATACAATATACAAGGGTTTTCAAATGTGATTAAAAAAACCTGTTTCCCATGAATATTGTCTAAAATCATGTTTTAGGCAAAATCCACAATGCAACTAGTTCAGCAAATGAAGGAATACACCGTTTTTTTAAACAAACAATAAAAATATTTGGTATACATTTTGCATGAAAAGGGTCTAAAATATTTTTTTTTACGTTCAGCACTAGAAGGATATATGTAGAATACAACATACAAGTGTTTTCAAATGTGGTTTTTAAAAAGCTTTTTTCTATGAATATTTTCTAAAATCATGTTTTAGGCTAAATCCACAATGCAACTAGTTCGGCATATGAAGGATACAAAGTTTTTTTATAACAAACAAGAAAAATATTTTTTATACATTTTGCATGAAAAGGGTCTAAAATAAAAAAATTACGTTCAGCACTAGACGGACAGATGTAGAATACAATATACAAGGGTTTTCAAATGTGATAAAAAAAACCTGTTTCCCATGAATATTGTCTAAAATCATGTTTTAGGCAAAATCCACAATGCAACTAGTTCAGCAAATGAAGGTATACACCGTTTTTTTATAACAAACAAGAAAAATATTTTGTATACATTTTGCATGAAAAGGGTCTAAAAATATTTTTTTATGTTCAGCACAAGAAGGACATATGTAGAATACAACATACAAGGGTTTTCAAATGTGATTTTTTTAAAAGCTTTTTTCAATTAATATTGTCTAAAATCATGTTTTAGGCAAAATCCACAATGCAACTAGTTCGGCATATGAAGGGATACACCGTTTTTTATAACAAACGAGAAAAATATTTTTTATAGATTTTGCATGAAAAGGGTCTAAAAAATAAAAAAATACATTCAGCACTAGACTGACAGATGTAGAATACAATATACAAGGGTTTTCAAATGTGATTTAAAAAAAAACTGTTTCCCATGAATATTGTCTAAAATCATGTTTTAGGCAAAATCCACAATGCAACTAGTTCAGCAAATGAAGGAATACACCGTTTTTTTAAACAAACAAGAAATATATTTTGTATACATTTTGCATGAAAAGGGTCTAAAATATTTTTTTTTACGTTCAGCACTAGAAGGATATATGTAGAATACAACATACAAGTGTTTTCAAATGTGATTTTTTAAAAAGCTTTTTTCAATGAATATTTTCTAAAATCATGTTTTAGGCTAAATCAACAATGCAACTAGTTCGGCATATGAAGGGATACAAAGTTTTTTTATAACAAACGTGAAAAATATTTTTTATACGTTTTGCATGAAAAGGTCTAAAATAGTTTTTTAACGTTCTGCACTAGAAGGACATATTTAGAATACAATATACAAGGGTTTTCAAATGTGATTTAAAAAATAAATTTCAATGAATATTGTCTAAAATCATGTTTTAGGCAAAATCCACAATGCAACTAGTTCGGCATATGAAGGGATACACCGTTTTTATAACAAACGAGAAACATATTTTTTATATATTTTGCATGAAAAGGGTCTAAAATATTTTTTTTTACATTCAGCACTAGAAGGACATATGTAGAATACAACATACAAGTGTTTTCAAACGTGATTTTTTAAAAAAGCTTTTTTCAATGAATATTTTCTAAAATCATGTTTTAGGCTAAATCCACAATGCAACTAGTTCGGCATATGAAGGGATAGAGAGTTTTTTTATAACAAACAAGAACAATATTTTTTATACATTTTGCATGAAAAAAGGGTCTAAAATATTTTTTTAACGTTCAGCACTAGAAGGACATATGTAGAATACCATATACAAGGGTTTTCAAATGTGATTTTAAAAAAAAAAATTTTTTCAATGAATATTGTCTAAAATCATGTTTTAGGCAAAATCCACAATGCAACTAGTTCGGCATATGAAGGGATACACCGTTTTTTTATAACAAACGAGAAACATATTTTTTATATATTTTGCATGAAAAGGGTCTAAAATAAAAAATTTTTACATTCAGCACTAGAAGGACATATGTAGAATACAACATACAAGTGTTTTCAAACGTGATTTTTTAAAAAAGCTTTTTTCAATGAATATTTTCTAAAATCATGTTTTAGGCTAAATCCACAATGCAACTAGTTCGGCATATGAAGGGATACAAAGTTTTTTTATAACAAACGTGAAAAATATTTTTATACATTTTGCATGAAAAGGTTCTAAAATAGTTTTTTTAACGTTCAGCACTAGAAGGACATATGTAAAATCCGATATACAAGCGTTTTCAAATTTGATTTTTTAAAAAGGTTTTTTCAATTAATATTGTCTAAAATCATGTTTTAGGCAAAATCCACAATGCAACTAGTTCGGCATATGAAGGGATACACCATTTTTTATAACAAACGAGACAAATATTTTTTATACATTTTGCATGAAAAAGGTCTAAAATAAAAAAAAATACGTTCAGCACTAGACGGACAGATGTAGAATACAATTTACAAGGGTTTTCAAATGTGATTTAAAAAAAAACTGTTTCCCATGAATATTGTCTAAAATCATGTCTTAGGCAAAATCCACAATGCAACTAGTTCAGCAAATGAAGGAATACAACATTTTTTTATAACAAACAAACAAAATATTTTTTATACGTTTTGCATGAAAAAGGGTCTAAAATATTTTTTTTAACGTTCAGCACTAGAAGGACATATGTAGAATACAACATACAAGGGTTTTAAAATGTGATTTTTTAAAAAGCTTTTTTCAATGAATATTTTCTAAAATCATGTTTTAGGCTAAATCTACAATGCAACTAGTTCGGCATATGAAGGGATACAAAGTTTTTTATAACAAACGTGAAAAATATTTTTTATATTCTTTATATGAAAAGGGTCTAAAATATTTATTTTTACGTTCAGCACTAGACGGACAGATGTAGAATACAACATACAAGGGTTTTCATATTTGATTTAAAAAAAGCTTTTTTCAATGAATATTTTCTAAAATCATGTTTTAAGCAAAATCCACAATGCAACTACTTCGGCATATGAAGGGATACAAAGTTTTTTTTATAACAAACAAGAAAAATATTTTTTATACATTTTGCATGAAAAGGGTCAAAAAAAAAAATTTACGTTCAGCACTAGACGGACAGATGTAGAATACAATATACAAGGGTTTTCAAATGTGATTAAAAAAACCCTGTTTCCCATGAATATTGTCTAAAATCATGTTTTAGGCAAAATCCACAATGCAACTAGTTCAGCAAATGAAGGAATACACCGTTTTTTTAAACAAACAATAAAAATATTTGGTATACATTTTGCATGAAAAGGGTCTAAAATATTTTTTTTACGTTCAGCACTAGAAGGATATATGTAGAATACAACATACAAGTGTTTTCAAATGTGGTTTTTTAAAAAGCTTTTTCTCATGAATATTTTCTAAAATCATGTTTTAGGCTAAATCCACAATGCAACTAGTTCGGCATATGAAGGATACAAAGTTTTTTATAACAAACAAGAAAAATATTTTTATACATTTTGCATGAAAAGGGTCTAAAATAAATATATTACGTTCAGCACTAGACGGACATATGTAGAATACAACATACAAGGGTTTTCAAATGTGATTAAAAAAACCTGTTTCCCATGAATATTTTCTAAAATCATGTTTTAGGCTAAATCCACAATGCAACTAGTTCGGCATATGAAGGGATACAAAGTTTTTTATAACAAACGAGAAAAATATTTTTATACATTTTGCATGAAAAGGGTCTAAAATAGTTTTTTAACGTTCAGCACTAGAAGGACATATGTAGAATCCGATATACAAGCGTTTTCAAATTTGATTTTTTAAAAAGGTTTTTTCAATTAATATTGTCTAAAATCATGTTTTAGGCAAAATCCACAATGCAACTAGTTCGGCATATGAAGGGATACACCATTTTTTTATAACAAACGAGACAAATATTTTTTATACATTTTGCATGAAAAAGGTCTAAAATAAAAAAATATACGTTCAGCACTAGACGGACAGATGTAGAATACAATTTACAAGGGTTTTCAAATGTGATTTAAAAAAAACTGTTTCCCATGAATATTGTCTAAAATCATGTCTTAGGCAAAATCCACAATGCAACTAGTTCAGCAAATGAAGGAATACAACATTTTTTTATAACAAACAAACAAAATATTTTTTTATACATTTTGCATGAAAAAGGTCTAAAATATTTTTTTTAACGTTCAGCACTAGAAGGACATATGTAGAATACAACATACAAGGGTTTTAAAATGTGATTTTTTAAAAGCTTTTTTCAATGAATATTTTCTAAAATCATGTTTTAGGCTAAATCCACAATGCAACTAGTTCGGCATATGAAGGGATACAAAGTTTTTTTATAACAAACGTGAAAAATATTTTTATACATTTTGCATGAAAAGGTTCTAAAATAGTTTTTTAACGTTCAGCACTAGAAGGACATATGTAAAATCCGACATACAAGGGTTTTCAAATTTGATTTTTAAAAAGGTTTTTTCAATTAATATTGTCTAAAATCATGTTTTAGGCAAAATCCACAATGCAACTAGTTCGGCATATGAAGGGATACACCATTTTTTATAACAAACGAGACAAATATTTTTTATACATTTTGCATGAAAAAGGGTCTAAAATAAAAAAAAATACGTTCAGCACTAGACGGACATATGTAGAATACAACTTACAAGGGTTTTCAAATGTGATTTAAAAAAAAACTGTTTCCCATGAATATTGTCTAAAATCATGTCTTAGGCAAAATCCACAATGCAACTAGTTCAGCAAATGAAGGAATACAACATTTTTTTATAACAAACAAACAAAATATTTTTTATCGTTTTGCATGAAAAAGGTCTAAAATATTTTTTTTTAACGTTCAGCACTAGAAGGACATATGTAGAATACAACATACAAGGGTTTTAAAATGTGATTTTTTAAAAAGCTTTTTTCAATGAATATTTTCTAAAATCATGTTTTAGGCTAAATCTACAATGCAACTAGTTCGGCATATGAAGGGATACAAAGTTTTTTATAACAAACGTGAAAAATATTTTTATATTCTTTATATGAAAAGGGTCTAAAATATTTATTTTTACGTTCAGCACTAGACGGACAGATGTAGAATACAACATACAAGGGTTTTCATATTTGATTTAAAAAAAGCTTTTTTCAATGAATATTTTCTAAAATCATGTTTTAAGCAAAATCCACAATGCAACTACTTCGGCATATGAAGGGATACAAAGTTTTTTTTATAACAAACAAGAAAAATATTTTTTATACATTTTGCATGAAAAGGGTCAAAAAAAAAAATTACGTTCAGCACTAGACGGACAGATGTAGAATACAATATACAAGGGTTTTCAAATGTGATTAAAAAAAACCCTGTTTCCCATGAATATTGTCTAAAATCATGTTTTAGGCAAAATCCACAATGCAACTAGTTCAGCAAATGAAGGAATACACCGTTTTTTTAAACAAACAATAAAAATATTTGGTATACATTTTGCATGAAAAGGGTCTAAAATATTTTTTTTTACGTTCAGCACTAGAAGGATATATGTAGAATACAACATACAAGTGTTTTCAAATGTGGTTTTTTAAAAAGCTTTTTTCTATGAATATTTTCTAAAATCATGTTTTAGGCTAAATCCACAATGCAACTAGTTCGGCATATGAAGGATACAAAGTTTTTTTATAACAAACAAGAAAAATATTTTTTATACATTTTGCATGAAAAGGGTCTAAAATAAAAAAAATTACGTTCAGCACTAGACGGACAGATGTAGAATACAATATACAAGGGTTTTCAAATGTGATTAAAAAAAAACCTGTTTCCCATGAATATTTTCTAAAATCATGTTTTAGGCTAAATCCACAATGCAACTAGTTCGGCATATGAAGGATACAAAGTTTTTTTATAACAAACGTGAAAAATATTTTATATACATTTTTCATGAAAAGGGTCTAAAATATTTTTTTTTACGTTCAGCACTAGAAGGATATATGTAGAATACAACATACAAGGGTTTTCAAATGTGATTTTTTAAAAGCTTTTTTCAATTAATATTGTCTAAAATCATGTTTTAGGCAAAATCCACAATGCAACTAGTTCGGCATATGAAGGGATACACCGTTTTTATAACAAACGAGACAAATATTTTTTATAGATTTTGCATGAAAAGGGTCTAAAAAATAAAAAAATACATTCAGCACTAGACTGACAGATGTAGAATACAATATACAAGGGTTTTCAAATGTGATTTAAAAAAAAAACTGTTTCCCATGAATATTGTCTAAAATCATGTTTTAGGCAAAATCCACAATGCAACTAGTTCAGCAAATGAAGGAATACAACGTTTTTTTAATAACAAACAAGAAATATATTTTTTATACATTTTGCATGAAAAGGGTCAAAAATATTTTTTTTTACGTTCAGCACTAGAAGGATATATGTAGAATACAACATACAAGGGTATTCAAATGTGATTTTTTAAAAAGCTTTTTTCAATGAATATTTTCTAAAATCATGTTTTAGGCTGAATCCACAATGCAACTAGTTCGGCATATGAAGAGATACAAATTTTTTTTAAATAACAAACAAGAAATATATTTTTTATACATTTTGCATGAAAAGGGTCTAAAATATTATTTTTAACGTTCAGCACTAGAAGGATATATGTAGAATACAACATACAAGGGTATTCAAATTTGATTTTTTAAAAAGCTTTTTTCAATTAATATTGTCTAAAATCATGTTTTAGGCAAAATCCACAATGCAACTAGTTCGGCATATGAAGGGATACACCGTTTTTTATAACAAACGAGAAACATATTTTTTATATATTTTGCATGAAAAGGGTCTAAAATATTTTTTTTTACATTCAGCACTAGAAGGACATATGTAGAATACAACATACAAGTGTTTTCAAACGTGATTTTTTAAAAAGCTTTTTCAATGAATATTTTCTAAAATCATGTTTTAGGCTAAATCCACAATGCAACTAGTTCGGCATATGAAGGGATAGAGAGTTTTTATAACAAACAAGAACAATATTTTTTATACATTTTGCATGAAAAAAGGGTCTAAAATATTTTTTTTAACGTTCAGCACTAGAAGGACATATGTAGAATACCATATACAAGGGTTTTCAAATGTGATTTAAAAAAAAAATAATTTTTCAATGAATATTGTCTAAAATCATGTTTTAGGCAAAATCCACAATGCAACTAGTTCGGCATATGAAGGGATACACCGTTTTTTATAACAAACGAGAAACATATTTTTTTATATATTTTGCATGAAAAGGGTCTAAAATAATTTTTTTACATTCAGCACTAGAAGGACATATGTAGAATACAACATACAAGTGTTTTCAAACGTGATTTTTAAAAAGCTTTTTTCAATGAATATTTTCTAAAATCATGTTTTAGGCTAAATCCACAATGCAACTACTTCGCATATGAAGGGATACAAAGTTTTTTTATAACAAACAAGAAAAATATTTTTATACATTTTGCATGAAAAGGGTCAAAAAAAAAATTTACGTTCAGCACTAGACGGACAGATGTAGAATACAATATACAAGGGTTTTCAAATGTGATTAAAAAACCCCGTTTCCCATGAATATTGTCTAAAATCATGTTTTAGGCAAAATCCACAATGCAACTAGTTCAGCAAATGAAGGAATACACGTTTTTTTAAACAAACAATAAAAATATTTGGTATACATTTTGCATGAAAAGGGTCTAAAAATATTTTTTTTACGTTCAGCACTAGAAGGATATATGTAGAATACAACATACAAGTGTTTTCAAATGTGGTTTTTAAAAA
>NW_025534522.1:165000-177701 GCF_020615455.1 Coregonus clupeaformis | reverse complement strand
TGTCCAAATGGCACGATTGTTGTGCCAAATAATGCTGGTGATAGAATTGCCCACTTTGGCACCGTCAGACATAGGGCTCCCATTTTGGACTGTGTGTGTGTGTGCGCGCTGTCCCCCTCTTTTCGAGCCACGTCTACCGACTCGTGGTGGCTTTATGTTGTCCAAATTCCACTATTGCTTGACCCAAAATAATAACGTTCTTACACTTTGCCACTGTCAGATATAGGCCTCCCTCAGTGCGCTAAAAGTGGACGGGACATTAGAATCCTCTAATTAATACTCCCTGTCCACTCAAGTGGCTCATACTTTCTTACTAAATTGCATACTAAACATTTTTGTTATATATAACACTACATGGAATGGGCCCATTTTAAGCGGATGTGGGTGGCTCTTAAAAGAGCCTTTGGGTTCGAGTCGGGGTGTTGAGGTTCCGAAGAGAGTGGGTTTAACCGCCAAACCGTACAGGGTGCGTCCCTGACGTTTCAGAGCGTAGACCACGTCCATGGCGGTAACGGTCTTCCTCTTGGCGTGCTCGGTGTAGGTGACTCGTCACGGATCACGTTCTCCAGGAACACCTTCAGGACACCGCGGGTCTCCTCGTAGATCAGACCGAAATACGCTTCCACGCCGCCCGCGAGCCAGACGGCGGATAGCGGGTTTGGTGATTCCCTGGATGTTATCGCGGGAGAACTTTGCGGTGACGCTTGGCGCCTCCTTTTCCGAGTCCCTTGCCGCCTTTGCCTCTTCCGGACATGGTGTGTTCGCTAGTTGAGTTCAAGTGAATGAATGACTTCAGCGCCGGTGCGCGGTGCGCTATTATCTGCGTTTGGTCGACCTGATTGAGGCCGGCGGCACAGAAAGCGCGCCTCTGTTATATGTTCGGAGGCGTTGCAAAGGGGAGGGCGCTCGTTCTAGGGGACTAGGGAGGAGCGATTTCAAAGATGACGTGAAAGCAACTAACGTACGCGGGAAACATACTCAAATACTGATATAGGCTATGTGGAACACAAGGCCAAACTGTGACAACTGGGAGATCAGCTAGTACACTGTGTCCCTCTCCTCATATTGTTGTTGTTGTTGTTGTTGTTGCACCTGATTCTACTCATTGAGGACTTGGTAATTTAGGTGACAGGTTGTTCAATCAGCTGTGGCTGTCCAGGCCTACAAGAAAAATGGGTCCTGTTGGGGGTAGCCTACTCTACCGCTGGAGTTGGGAAACACTGAAATGGAAGGGGGACACGCAGTGAGCAAAACTCCTAACCACATAAAAACACAGACACTTGAGATCATTAAGAGCTATAAGGAGTCCATCAACTACCTGGTCAGTCAAGTCATATAGGGGGGGATTTCATGGCCACCTGCTGGAGCAGAAGTCATGTTTGCCAACACTGGCCTTAAAATCATTAGGAGCTATAAGGAGTCCATCAACTAACTGGTCAGTCAAGTCATATAGGGAGGGATGTCGCGGCCACCTGCTGGAGCACAAGTAATGTTTGCCAACACTGGCCTTAAAATCATTAGGAGCTATAAGGAATAAATCAACTCATCATTCAAGTCATATAGGGAGGGATCTTAGCACCACCTGCTGGATCAGAAGTACCCTTCACCGTAGGCACAAGAGAGCCATCATCTCTCAACCGGTGCAATTTCCATAAGTATGTGGTAATAAAACAAACAACGACAGCTCCTCATATAGGCAGTGGTTTCACACATTTTTCTCCAAGATGTTCAAACGTTCATAGATGACCAGCAGGGTCAGATAATAAGCACAGTGGTTGTAGAGGTTGCAACAGGTCAGTCAGTACATCAGGAGTAAATGTCACTTGTTGTTAGTGTTGTAGTTCCTATTTCTACGGTGTTGCCTACCTGCAGCAATCATGAGTTACCTGCAGTGTTGATTGCAATTACGTAATTTGTCAACTCATAATAACAGATGTTTTGCAAACCGTTGATGTTTAAATAAATGGATTCCCGGTGTCCGGATACCTTTTCTCTTAAGGGATGTGATTGAGTGAATCCAAAGTAAGTTGGTCTAAATACATAATAGGATGAATCATTCAGGTAAAATAACACAATGTCTATTTGAGTCGAATCAATGTAATATAATCCTTTTACGTCTCTATCATCTTTACTCAATGTATTGGACCACATCAACTCAACTTACTCAAGCTTATCTACTCATAAAAACAAGCAAAAGATCTACTCAACAATATGACGTGTGCTTTTGTTGACTGTAATAGCTTGAGTACATTCCACAAAGTCATTTTTACAGTGTATCTAAAGACACGTTTGTTGTGGTGATGCACTTTTTCTTTGACGTTGAACTTGCATTGAACAGACAAATCCATTTCGTTACAACCCTTTTTGTAGTATGACTTAGGAATATTTGTTGATGATCCTAATGTCTATGCGTGAATAGTGATTGGTTGTTGGTGAAATATTGCTGAGAACCCATCATTTCCTGGCCTTTTTTCACTATTGAGCAATTTTGAAACATTTGTTTTGCTATTGGATTCATAATGGTGACCTGGGACAAGTAATTAGTGAAACCAGAGTTCAGCAGTTGCCATTAAAGCGATCGAACCAAGTCATCCTAATAGGCTAGTATTAGCCTAAAGCAGGGTTTCCCAAACTCGGGCCACATTTTGGGAGTTTTGCCCTAGCACTACACAGCTGATTCAAATAATCAACTCATCATCATCAAGCTGGGAGTATTAGAATCAGTTGTGGAGTGCTAGGGCAAAACGCAAAACGCGCACCCCTTGTGGACCCCAGGACCGCGTTTGGGAAACGCTGGCCTAAAGAGCAAATGCTGAAAGGGAATCACCATGAGGTGCAGTACCCACATTTAACCACAAGATGGCCTCCGTGCTCCATTGTAAAGTTTGGGCCTCTGCATGAGTCTCTCAGCAGCACTGCAACATGGGACTTTCAAAGTAAGTTGGCATGCATGTTTTTTCTGGACTGCATGCAAGGCTATTATTACACACAACTAATAGTGTCAATTATTCATCTGAACACAATTCTTGTTACTATTCGGGCCTATATTATCACTCGTTTCTTTTTCCCCTCCTTTGTAAAGCATTTTACTGTGTTACTATATAGTTCAAAGGAAGTGGATGATGCCAGATGGTTGTGTATATACACACACAAACATTGAAGCTAGACTTCAGGCAACTAAAAAGGTGCAATACGTAGCTTTTAGACGTGTTAGTGAACAACATACATGGTGGCTAATGTAGAGGTGCGTGTATACATGGAACAATTGTGCCTTTTTGATGGAAATATGGAGGTGGCTCTTAAAAGAGCCTTTGGGGGATATTCGAGTTCAGGTCATCCTCATTTATGCGCGCTCTCCGCGAATACGGCGGGCCAGCTGGATGTCCTTGGGCATGATGGTCACCCGCTTGGCGTGGATGGCGCACAGGTTGGTGTCCTCGAACAGGCCGACCAGGTAAGCCTCGCTAGCCTCCTGTAGGGCCATCACGGCGGAGCTCTGGAAGCGCAGGTCGGTCTTGAAGTCCTGGGCGATTTCTCGCACCAGGCGCTGGAAGGGCAGTTTGCGGATGAGTAGCTCAGTGGACTTCTGGTAACGACGGATCTCTCTCAGAGCCACGGTGCCGGGCCTGTAACGGTGAGGCTTCTTCACACCGCCGGTGGCCGGGGCACTCTTGCGAGCAGCCTTAGTGGCGAGCTGCTTCCTGGGGGCTTTGCCACCGGTGGATTTGCGAGCGGTTTGCTTGGTTCTGGCCATGGCGCTGCTCTGACAGTCGGGAGTATAGCCTCGAAATGCCTATGTGAAGTTTATAAAGCCGGCAGTGGCGCCTGCTGATTGGACACCATCTCCCCACCACCCCGATTGGCCCGTTTCGCAGGCCTCCTCCGTTGGCCATTGGACGGGAGGCCCGGCCTCTCCAAAACTCAAACTCCCGGTGCGCGCGCAATAGGACGCCGCCGGCCCTTTACGCGCAATAATAGTCGCCAAAGTCAAGAGTGACAGCTTATAGGCACGTATCATCTAATGCTAGCCTGCTATGGCAAATGAGGCCAAGTAGGTGTTGTTGTTCATGCAAGTTCTATATCGTGGAGCTCCGCCCCATAGGGGAGCTATGCTCCTAGTGGTTTACCCTCTGCCCTAGGGCAGAACAGCCTGAAAACAAATTATGCACACACCTACAGCCAATAGGAGTACAGGTGTCCCTATATAAGGAACCCCGTTCCATCAATCTGTCTCCCATTATCTTCAGCGACTGGACTAGAGAAGAAGCCTTACGAAGACTCAGGAAGATTTTCGTCGTTGATATCCAGCCATCAACGTCTTCCTACAATGAGCACACCAAGCTTACCCATAGGGTAAGTATTTAACAAAAGCTCTTTTCAGAGCTCAATGTCGCTGTTCCCCTTGGCGGCTGTCACCCCCCGAATTATGTTTCGTGGGTTGAGGGACACAGCATGCCAGGGACGGCCTCATTAATCCCCCACTATGCGCCAGCTGCGCCTCCTTTTTTGAAGGAGTGGAAGCAGCGTTGGGCATTTTTAGGGAGGATATTCCTCTTGAGGATGTGCTATCAATGTTAGTCTCAGCGCTGAGGCATCATCTGAAGGCGCTGACTCAGGAGATGACAGGGCTATTGGGGAAGAAATGAATATTCTATTGGAACAATTCATTACACTGACCCAGATGTTTAACACCCCTTTTCTTTCAGGAAATTGTGAGGTCATTACATCCCTGGATGATGACGCCACAGCCTCTCTGTGCTCTGAATTTTCAGATCTCATTGAGTGGGCTGCTAAACAGTGGGAGATTAGCTGCCCCTATTCCCTCCAACCCGGAAGTGGATATGATGGAGGGGCGGCCGTTACTCTCGCTACAACTTAGCGTCAGACGGCGTTCTCCAGCAGCAAGGGAGCGGGCATCGCCCCCTGCAGCGCCAGAGGTGCCGGCGAGAGAGGGATGCGTCATCCTGGCATCACCCGAAGGGCGGCCAGAAGAGACGCCGGTTTATGACAGGCGCAGGGGAGAAACGGAAGACGGCACAGCGCCCGCTGTGACCGAGCCCACTGTCCCCCCCACTCTACCGTTGAGTGTATGGAGGAGAATGTTTTTTTGTTGATGTGTGTAATAAAGAGTTGGCTCTACTTGACACTGTCAAAAAGAGCCCCTTTTCCATAATACATCCGAGAGCGTTCGACCTTCCTCACTCTCGCTCTCTCTCTTACCACTATGAGTGCAGCTCAGCCCACCATGGTGCGTTGCTGAATGCACACATAAGGCAGGTATATAAAAGGTATTAAGTGTACCTTATAAAGACCTCACTTTACAGACTCCTAGGAGTGCCGTAGTGAGTGTCTCACATAGCAGGCTGCAGTCTCAGCCAGATAATGGCATGATGACGCGACCGCTATCCGGGACGGCGCTCTGTCTCAGGCTAACGCCTCAGTCAGTGCAGTTCAGACCCGTGCTGCGTTCACGGAGGGCCTGATTACTACGGTTACGGGCGTAACCACGTATCGGAGCCCACGTTTCTCTCAGAACGCGCTGATAATAACCACGTTGGGGGTGGCGCACTATCACAGACTAAGGTCTCGGTTAGTGCGATCCAGACCCATGCTGCGTTCACGGAGGGCCCGATTACCACGGTGACGAAGTTTCCTAGTGTATCGGCGCCCCCACTTCTTTCTGAACGCGCTAATACTCACCACACTGAGCGTAGTTCAGCCCACCAGAGGTGCAGAGCTGAACGCACACAGGAGGTGAAGGGAGGAAAGATACCAAGACTGTTTTTCCCCCTGTTTTTCCCCCCTACTCCACTGTTCAGGGTGTAGAGGGCTGTGTTGTTACATTGTGTGAATAAAGAGATTGTTCTCATTGACATTGTCAAAAGAAGGACAATTATTCCATAAGGTTCGGAACACTCCACGTTCTATGTTTTCTCCCTCACCATCTTGAGCGCAGCCCAACCCACTTAGAGTTGTAGCTGAGCGTGCTCAGGAGAGGAAAGGGGTAAAGGTAGCAAGGCGCAGCCTTAGCTCACCTAGTGAAGATCTCTTACTACAGACTCCTAGGAGCTCTGTAGTAAAGTTTTCACGTAGTAGGCAGTTGCCTCTGTCCCAATGTGACATGAAGGCGCAGCCGCTAGCCGGAGTGACGTCTTACTGCAGGCTAATGCCTCAGTCAGTACAGATCAGACCCGTGCAACGTTCACGAAGAGCGGGAATACCAGGGCTACTAAGGTAGCCAAGGTATGGACGCCTCCGGTATATTCTGAACGTATCAATGCCCATGGCTCTGAGCGCAGCTCACCACACATTGAGTGTGTCGGTGAACAGCCGCATAAGACCAGTGAAGAGGCATTGTGGCACCACCGTGGTGGTGTCAGTCAGAGATCACATCTTTCAGCTGAGTTCTGTAAAAGATAAGTCTCATGCCAAGCGGCAGCCTCAGTCAGACAATGACATGATGACGCAATCGCTTCTGGGAGAGCGCTCTGTCTCAGGCCAGTACCTCAGACAGTGCAGTTCAGACCCGTGCTGCGTTCACGGAGGGCCTGATTACTACGGTTATGGGCATAACCACGTTTCGGCCCCGTTTCTCGCAGAACGCCGCTGATAATAACCACATCGGGGTGGCGCACTATCATAGACCAAGGTCTCTGTTAGTACGACCCAGACCCATGCTGCGTTCAAGAAGGGCCCGATTACCACGGTCGCGAAGGTGCCCAGTGTATCGCGCCCCCACTTTCTCCCGAACGCGCCCAGGCGCAAAAGGATACCTCACATGCAGCAGGCAGCTGTCTCGGTCCCAATGTGACATGAAGACGCAGCCGCTAGCCGGGAATGACGCCTTGCTGCAGGCTAATGCCTCAGTCAGCGCAGTTCAGACCCGTGCGACGTTCACGGAGAGCGGGAATACCAGGGTTACAGGTGTAACCAAGGTATTGACGCCTCCGGCTTATTCTGAATGTATCAATGCCATGGCTCTGAGCGCAGCTCACGACACATCGAGTGTGTCGTTGAACAGCCGCTTAGGAACAGTAAAGAGGCATTGTGGAACCACAGTGTGGTACCGGTCAGAGATCACGCCTTTCAGATCCTGTTGAATTCTGTAAAGGATAAGTCTCATGCCAAGCTGCAGTCTCAGTCAGACAATGACATGATGACGCAATCGCTTTCTAAGAAGAGCGCTCTGTCTCAGGCCAGTACCTCAGACAGTGCAGTTCAGACCCGTGCTGCGTTCACGGAGGGCAAGATTACTGCAGTTACGGTCGTAACCATCGTATCAAGCCCCCGATTCACCCAGAACGAGCTGATGGGTCCTCTCCCTTTTTAAAAAAAAAAGGGGGGCCCACCTTGGGCTATTTCACCAACCCAGTGCTGGGGAATAGCGGAGGCGTGGGCCATAGAGGAGGGGTGTACGAGTTCAAGAGGATGCCGTTGGGTACGCCCTGGCACCTAGAACGTTTTCCAAATGTGTGGAGGCGGCATTGGAACCGCTGCGTTGTCAAGGGATAAGGGATATTAGCCTACCTAGACGACCTGCGGAGTTCTCGCCCGTCAGCAGAGCTGACGTTTACTACACGACACAGACAGTGATTCATCTCACGCGTCTGGGGTTCGCTGTGAATTGGAAAAGGAGTGCACCCTGGCCCAGTCATCAGATAGTCTACCTGGGACTACAGCTAGACACTGTAATGATGAGGGCGCGAATTTCGACCCTCGAAGGGCAGCATTGGTACTAGCCCTGAGGGAGTGTCGTCCGATTTACACAGTAACGGCGCTATCGATCATGTCACTTTTGGGTCTCATGTCGGCAGCCCACCCTGTGGTCAAGTTTCTCCCTGAGACAACAGGACGATCCGCCATTGGGAAGAGACGCATTCGCGCACTGCCCGTGGCAAAGTTTATGTCTGATAAGCAGAAAGCGCCATCCACCATTCGAGTGTTGCAGTGGCATTTTCAGCTGGTCATGGAAGGGTTTAACGTTCAATCACACATTGGTGAAACGTTTTTATTGGGAATGCAACGGCTTAGGCTAATGCCTAGAGCTACGCTGCCCCGATGGGTTTTGGCCTTAGTTCTCGAAGCGCTATGTAAGTCGCCGTTCGAGCCATTGAATCAAATACCCCTCAAAATGCTGTCTATCAAGACGGCGCTGTTGCTCGCCTTGACTACCGTTGTGCTCAGTACGCGCTTTGGCGTGTTACATTGAGTGCACAGTAGCGATTAGGGTCATCGCCTCAGCTGTTTGTGTGTCACGGTGCGGCTGCATTGGGCGTAGACCACTTTCAAAACAGCGATTGCCTCATTGGCCTTGTGAAGGCATTGAGACGGCGTACGAGGCGGCGGGGCAACAATCGCCTCAGGGTGTTAAAGCGCACTCCACTCGTGGAGTAGCAGCTTCTACTGCCCTCTTCAGAGGTACAGAGGTAATGGATATTTGTAGAGCGGCGTCTTGGGTGACACCGTCTCCTTTTATTCGTTGCTATTTGTTGGATATGTCTTCTAACTCTTTGGCTCGATCTGTACTCAGCGTGGCTGAAGGGAGATCTTGAGAAGGAAACAGAGAAAGAAAGCAGAATTGTGACCATGTTCATGAATCCGCTTCTATTAGAAGAAACATATTATGGCACGTTTTTCCAACTCTTTGAGCTCGGTCGGCATTCAGCAGAGCTGAAAGGCGATTTTGAGCTAAAGGGAGAGGACAGAGCAGGACCTTGGACAGGTTCCAATCAGGTCCGCCTTGGTTAGGAAAACGTTTTATGCAACGCTCAGGCTAATGCCTAGAGCTACGCTGCCCCGATGGGTTTTGGCCTTAGTTCTCGAAGCGCTATGTAAGTCGCCGTTCGAGCCATTGAATCAAATACCCCTCAAAATGCTGTCTATCAAGACGGCGCTGTTGCTCGCCTTGACTACCGCTAAGCGGGTCAGTGATTTGAGTGCACTGTCGACGAGACCCGACTGCCTTGCCATTAATGGCGATTTGAGCAGAGCGGTGTTACGTCCCAACCCGGCATTTGTGCCGAAGGTTATTAACAGTGCATATAGATCACAGACCGTGGAATTGTGGGCTTTTTATCCCCCCCCCCATGGGGAGAGGAGTGAGAAAAAGCTTCATTGTTTGTGCCCAGTACGCGCTTTGGCGTGTTACGTTGAGCGCACAGCAGCGATTAGGTCATCGCCTCAGCTGTTTGTGTGTCACGGTGCGGCTGCATTGGGTAGACCACTTTCAAAACAGCGATTGTCTCATTGGCTTTGTGAAGGCATTGAGACGGCGTACGAGGCGGCGGGGCAACAACCG
Organism: Coregonus clupeaformis; assembly: GCF_020615455.1. Classification (NCBI taxonomy): domain Eukaryota; kingdom Metazoa; phylum Chordata; class Actinopteri; order Salmoniformes; family Salmonidae; genus Coregonus; species Coregonus clupeaformis. The sequence goes on along the minus strand of NW_025534522.1, from coordinate 168,403 downwards.
CCTCAGGGTGTTAAAGCGCACTCCACTCGTGGAGTAGCAGCTTATACTGCCCTCTTCAGAGGTACAGAGGTAGTGGATATTTGTAGAGCGGCGTCTTGGGTGACACCGTCTCCTTTTATTCGTTTCTATCTGTTGGATATGTCTTCTAACTCTTTGGCTCGATCTGTACTCAGCGTAGCTGAAGGGAGATCTTGAGAAAGAAACAGAGAAAGAGAGCAGGATTGTGACCATGTTCATAAATCCGCTTTTATTAGAAGGAACATATTATGGCACGTTTTTTCCAACTCTTTAGCTCGGTCGGCATTCAGCAGAGCTGAAAGGCGATTTTGAGCTAAAAGGAGAGGACAGAGCAGGACCTTGGACAGGTTCCAATCAGGTCCGCGTTGGTTAGGAAAACGTGTTATGTCAAGAATAGGCTTTTTACCTTTCGAGCTCGATTGCACTCAGCATAGCTGAAAGAGAATCTTGAGCTAGAGAAAAGAGAAGCAGGACGATAGACAGGTCTCTATCAGGTCCGCTTCGGATGAAAAGCTATCTGTGGCATGTCTCTTGACTCAGGGTCAGTACATAGAGACATGTATTGAACTGACAGAATGTGAGGTCATCTATCTGATTCAGATAGTAGGACTTTTATATTTTGTCCCTGCCTACTAATCTATGGGTTCCATAGAGTGAGTAAGGCGGTTTGTTGGACACTTAATGTAGAGTGACTGATGTCATTACATTAGTGGACGATAGTGTTGAGGCACGGCTATCTGTTGGTACAGATTAGCACGGCGTCTATTCTGATGATCTGCCCAATAGCCATTGACATTGTCATTGAGTTAGATGGGGCGGGTCTATAACCGATGACGCGGTATATTGTGACGCCCTGATGGGTTCCTTAGTCGCGGTACTGCGGAAATTGGTTACAGCCATTGCTGGGCTTGACCTATTCTCATTTTTGAATGGGATGTGTTAGGCTCGGCAGGGGGTACATTTTGGAGCGTTTCGCTCCGCCGTAAACCACTAGGAGCATAGCTCCCCTATGGGGCGGAGCTCCACGATATAGAACGACTAGTTACCGGAGTGTAACTCCAGTTCTATGAGTGGAGCGGAGCCCCATAGGACTTTTCGGCCCTGCCGATCCTCTCTAGTCGCTGAAGATAATATCTCGGGAGACAGATTGATGGAACGGGGTTCCTTATATAGGGACACCTGTACTCCTATTGGCTGTAGGTGTGTGCATAATTTGTTTTCAGGCTGTTCTGCCCTAGGGCAGAGGGTAAACCACTAGGAGCATAGCTCCCCTATGGGGCTCCGCTCCACTCATAGAACTGGAGTTACACTCCGGTAACTAGTCGTTGTGTATACACCCACTCAATGTATTGCGGTCATAGAAAGGTACTTTGCGCTTTTGGAGAGCTAGGTGGTTGGCTCTTAAAAGAGCCTTTGGGGGTTGAGTAGTCAAGTTGAAGTCGCAGTAGCGAATTTACTTGGCTTTGACTGCCTTCTCGGTCTTCTTGGGGAGTAGGACTGCCTGGATGTTGGGCAGCACACCACCCTGAGCGATGGTCACACCGCCGAGCAGTTTGTTCAGCTCCTCGTCGTTACGGACGGCCAGTTGTAGGTGACGGGGGATGATACGAAGTCTTCTTGTTGTCACGGGCAGCGTTGCCGCCAACTCCAGGATCTCAGCAGTCAGGTACTCGAGTACGGCGGCCAGGTAGACTGGTGCGCCAGCGCCCACACGCTCGGGCGTAGTTGCCTTTGCGCAGCAGCCTGTGCACACGGCCCACGGGGAACTGGAGGCCAGCACGGGATGAACGGGTCTTTGCCTTCGCCCTGGCCTTGCCTCCGGTTTTGCCTCTTCCGCTCATATTGGTAGCTTGAGAAAGTCACAGAAAGTCTGAATGAGCCGCTCGCCACTTCGAGAGCCGTACATATACCTCGCCACAAGAGGCAACGATTGGCCACCGGGCCGGTGTGGCCTTATCCAATTGGAGCGAGGGACAGACAGATGGACAGACAGACAGCCCTAAGCCGGTTCCCACCCACAGGCAGCGAGTGAGAGGCTACTTTGTTTCCCTCCGACTTTGTTACTTTGTGTCATTTCGCGTGAGCGCCAAAATGTCCGAAATGACATCCACACATTATTTCTCTCCAAATGGGAAACAAACAGCTGGTGAGGGTGCACTCTTGAGTTTGAAATCGAAGCCACTATAGTATTGTTATTGTTATTACATGGCACTTGTAACACATCACAGCAGCCTGCCTCTGAACGGGAATAGCCCAGTGGCTCATATATAAAAATGGCTGTTGAGGGTGCACTCGTGAGTTTCAATTCGAAGCCACTATAGTATTGTTATTGTTATTACATGGCACTTGTAACACATCACAGCAGCCTGCCTCTGAACGGGAATAGCCCAGTGGCTCATATATAAAAATGGCTGGTGAGGGTGCACTCGTGAGGTCGAATTTCTGAGCCATTTTGGCCCTCTATTATATGCCTCTCCCTTCGCACACACCCAGAGTGGGACAATGTTGTGTGCGTAAAAGTAGCCTAGTGTGCGTAATTTCTTTTCCACGACAGGTAGTACATGGAAATCAATGCGCTTTCTATGGAAAGAGGTGGGTGGCTCTTAAAAGAGCCTTTTGTGGTACAACATGTGTCGAGTAGAACACTGTTTGTAATAGGTTTACTTCTTCTTGGGGGCTGCCTTCTTGGCCTTGGCTGCCTTGGGCTTGGCGGCTTTGGGCTTGGCTGCCTTTGTAGCCTTCTTGGGGCTCTTGGCTGCCTTCTTGACCGCTGCGGCGGGCTTTTTCACCTTCTTGGGGCTCTTGGCGGCCTTTTTGGGTGTAGCGGGCTTCTTGGCCTTCTTGGGGACTTCTTTGCGGCGACGGCCTTCTTGGCTGCTACCTTCTTGGGCTTCTTCCGCGGCGGGCTTCTTGGCGGCCACCTTCTTTACTTTGGGGACTGCGGCTTTCTTGGCGGGCTTCTTCGCCTCGACGGCTTTCTTGTTGAGCTTGAAGGAACCGGATGCACCGGTGCCCTTGGTCTGGACCAGGGTACCCTTGGTGACGAGGCTCTTGACTGCGATCTTGACGCGGGAGTTGTTCTTCTCCACGTCGTAGCCGCCTGCCGCCAGCGTCTTCTTGAGTGCGGCCAGGGACACGCCGCTCCTCTCCTTGGAAGCGGTCACAGCCTTGACGATGAGCTCGCCTACGCTGGGTCCCGCTTTCTTGGCCTTGGCTGCTGCCTTCTTCTTGGGTGCCTTTGCCGCGCGGGCGGCGGCGGGTGCTGGTGCGACTTCTGCCATGTCTGTCTGTCGTTTGGTCCGGTACACACACACACACACGGTCTGCGAGGAGTAGTTTGCTGTAGACGCTGTTCTGCGCTATTGAAGCTCCACACCGAGCAGGG